>NC_092518.1:127708932-128016624 GCF_047511675.1 Marmota flaviventris
GGTGTCATATTATCTTTTTTATCTTTGGCTTTCAACACTTTCTCTGTCATGTACCTCATTGTGGATTTCTTTGTGTTTGTTGTCTTGTTTTAGTATGCCTGTATCTATGTATTGCATCAAATTTAACTCTTTGAATATTTTTTTCATGTTCTGTCTTCTCTTTCTGGGATTGCTAGTTCCTTGAGGGTTTTGCATTTTTTTCACTCGTTTATCTCTTTGTTCTTTACATCAGATAATTTGTATTACTCTAACCTTTATTTCACTTATGCCTCCCTCTAATACGTCCATTCTGATATTAGTTGTCCACTCTCTTCCAATCATTTTATTTCATGTGTAATAGTTTTCATTTCTTAAATTTTCATTTTGACTTTTTAATAACTTTTTACTCTCCTAATATCTCATATATTTTTTATTCATTGACAGTATATTTTGTTTTACTTCATCAACTACAGCGTTGCTGCACTATTTAAAGTCTTTCTGTGGCAATTCAAATGTCTAAGTTATCTCAAGGTTGGAGCCTATTGATTTAATTTTATCTTGTGAAAATGTTTTATTTTCTCAGATTTTCTTTGTTCATGTAATTTCAGGTTGCACCTTAGACATTATTGTTGATAAATCATATATGCTGTGGATTCTGTACTTTTTTCTTAAATGAGCATTCATTCTCTTGTTTGCACAGGTAATAATATTGTCTGGCTTAACTAGGAAATTTTGAGATATCTATTTATATCTATTTAAGTACGTGTTTTAGATCGTGCATTTTTTGTGAGGATCTCTGAGTCTATTCTAAGCATATGTGTTTCTAGGCTTAGTAAAAGCTATAGTTCACAGAATTTTGGAATCACTTCTCTAGCCCTTCCCTATATAACTCCCAACCTCTCTTCATTGGCTACATTGATGTGGCTTCACATTGTCTGATTCTCTATTAGAGAAATTTTTCTCTCCTATCAGCACCTCAACTTCCACCACTGTGCCATATGAATGATATTTGACCTCAGGCCAAAGTGATGAAAGGAAGGAACTTTAATTTGACCAGCTCCTCTCCTCCCCTCCACTGAGCTTATTCACAGGGTCCTGTTTTTGTTTGCTCACTATTTTCCCTCAAGTAGTCACGTTTTGCATTGTTTGTAATTCACAAACAGTGGGGGTGTCTTCCAGTAGAGATTTATTTTGCAATTACAGACAACACAAGTTCTTCATAATTTTTCTCATTTTATATGATATGCTTCTTGTTGTTTTCTATTTGTGGTGACTCTTCATTAAAAACTAAATTTTATCTTTCACCATTGTGTTAGCTTTATCTCTTCTGGATCTGTTATTCTAGTTTTTAAAATATTTTTTTCAGTTGTTGATGGACCTTTATTTTACTTTTTAAAATTTTTTCCAGGGCGTCACATGCTAGGCAAACTCTCTACCATTGAGCTACAACACCAGCCCTATTATTCTCTTTTTGATTAAGAGCGACTACTTAAATATTGCCTTGATTTCAATACTGACTTATTCACACAATGAGTGAAACTTAGCATGTTTCATAATCTCTTTGTTTCTCAGTTATGTGTAAGAGGGGGAAAAAAGAATTAATGGTGGGGTCTTACAGAGCAAACTCTGGTCAGTGTCAAATATCATTATCATAAATCACCATCATCATCATTTTGGTTATTCTTGTTAAATTTTTTAAAAAAATATGTGTCAATTCTTGGGTCCATAGATAGTTGGCAAGTAAGCCACATAGGTTGTAACTATAATTTAGTTTTGTTTACCCCACAAATTTCTGTCCTGAATGTGGTCTGATGATGGATGACTGCATAAGTGATTAGGGAATGCTGACCAACAGGCTTCACTTTAGATTACATAGGGGTGGATTGTTGAAGAATTGAATTCTCAATGACCAAAATAATAACAAAGGATTCCAATAATATTTAACCTTCCAGTCATCACTACCATGGCAATTTTCCTCTCCTTCTATGTTTATTGTCAATATCTGATGTTTGGTATATTTCCCTGATAGGTGCTTTACTGTTTTATAATGGATTTCTGTAGTTATGCACTACATCAAAACACCATTAATGCTTTCTGCTACAGTTTGTGTGTGTGTATGTCTGTGTGTATGTGTGTGCGCCTGTGTGCTGGGCTATGATTTCACACAACATTCAGGAGGTATTTGGTTAATTAATTGTATTACTTGATTGCTATAATGTCACTTTTTACACTGTGTCTTTGTTCAAGCTGAGATTGAACTTTCTTGGAATGCTTTAGGTACATTAATAGGTTTCTTCTGTCTAGGGTTACATGGCCTGTATCCATTTGCATTGTATATTTAAAAATTATTGACATATCCTGAGTTCTCTTATGGCATACTGAATTCTGTCAGCTTTTAGCTCCTTTTACATTTTGCAGAGTTGTCCAATAAATAATTTACCCCAGTCTCCTATAAATATCTATTTCCAACAATGTCTCCGCTAGTACTTTAATTTTTAAAAAATATTTTTTTTAGTTGTAGTTGGACACAATGCCTTTATTTTATTTATTTTTATGTGGTGCTGAGGATTGAACCCAGGGCCTTACATGTGCTAGGTAAGTGCTCTACCACTGAGCCACAACCCCAGCCCCTCCCCTACTACTTTATATCAATAAAGGACAGGTCCTTCATCTTATAAAATACTAGATAAGTAGTTCCTATCCAGAATTTGAACAGAGTAGGAGCTTAACCAATAGTTTGTTGAAAGAATGTAAGCTCCTTTAGAAAAGAATTTAAAACTCTTTGAAGTCATCAGGATCAATACATACCTTTAGATGTATGTATAGTGAGTTCTTTATTGCTTGATCTCAACCATTCCTCTAGAATCCAAAATAATCTCCTAGAACCTGCATCTTGACTTGTATACTCCAACCTTGCCAAGTGTGTGGGTGTAAGTGTAAGCTAAGAACTTAGCTCTCCTCTTTCCCCTCAAGAAAATGAAAAGCAACTTTTCTTTTTTTATAAGAAAAAATGTCTTTTTCATTATTTATCAATAAAAGTAGGCTTTGATATAATCAAATGCCAGAAGAAATATTAGTTAACATGAAATAAAAATATATTTCAAGGAAAAATGTGAATTTTTCCATTAGACAATATTCAAAAGGAAATATTTTCATAACAGTGATTTTTAATATCATATGTTTGGGGTGATGATAGCCATCATCAGAGAAGAAATATCCTCTACCAGAAAGGAAACCATATCAGAAAGAAAGCAAAGGGTTTCTCATAATAGTATGGAACAGACAATGTTAATATAGAATGTGTGAGAAGGTTTGTGTTTAGTAAAATTTAGATGAAACAGTGTTTTGTGTGTGTGTGTGTGTTTTATATTGTTTTGGGGATACCAGGGATTCAACTCAGAGACACTTGGCCACTGAGTCACATCCCCAGTCGTATTTTGTGTTTTATTTAGAGACAAGATCTCACATGTCTTGCTTTTTGCCAAGACTGGCTTTGAACTTGCAATTTTCCTGCCTCAGCCTCCCAAGATGCTGTGATTACAGGCATAGTGCGCCCAGTCACATCAAGCAGTGTTTTGGTAAGCACAAAGTAAAGCCAGGGTTTGTGCACAGGGGAAATGATTCACCTAGGTGAGAGGTTACTTTGTAAATTAGAACATTAACATAAATATGAAATGATATGACTAAAATATTTAATCTTAAATTCTACTTTTTCTTTTCTTAAGTTTTACTTTTTTATTGCTGATATTATTTCAGCCATATATCCTGATACCCGTGCTTTTATCATTATGAATTTTTGTTAATCAATAAAAACGTTTTTAAAGTTTCAACTGGGGGTGAAATAAATAGTTATCCAGATGGAATCCTGTCACTATTTTATTCCTAACTCCATAGTCAGATAAACAATTCTGTTTCCACCTCAAAAAAATCCTAAAAAACATTTTTTTAATCTGTTAAATCAGTAGAATATTGACATTCAATAGAAGCCCAAGGCTTCTGAACATGTCAAATACTTCCTAGCTGAAAGAGACTTACTTACTTTTTGTAAAATAGAAGAAGGAACACATTAGAGAGAATGATTAAAAAGTAAAACACTTGGAAAGAAAATTAAAGGATATACAATATGGCCCTTCCCTGATTCGTAATGCTTTATCTTCCGCTTTCTATACCATAATAAATATTAAATATGCAGGACATATTTTCATTTATTTTCCACTTGCACATGTGTTTATATTTAAAGTTATTACTTGTGGATACACATAGCAGGATTTTTCTGTTTCATTCTTTGTGTCACTACATATTGAATGACTTGCTTAGATCACTGACATTTAACATAATGAGCAGTATGCCTGGATTAGGTGCACTACTATTTTGGGGGGGGGGTACTGGGAATTGAACTCAGGGACACCTGACCACTGAGCCATATCCTCAGCCCTATTTTATATTTTACTTAGAGACAGGGTCTCACTGAGTTGTTTAGTGTCTTGCTTTTGCTGAGGCTGGCTTTGAACTCGCAATCCTCCTGCCTCAGCCTCCCAAGATGCTGGGATTACAGGCATGCGCCACTGCACCAGGCTAGGTGCACTACTTTTTTACATGTTTTCTGTATCCCTGTTTTGTGTTCCTTTTCTACTCCTTTCCTACCTCCATTTGAATAATTTTTATCATTTATTTTCAAAGTATTGACTGGTATTTTAGGTGTACAACTTTGTACCATTATCCAGCATTTAACTTATAGAAACACTGGGAAATATAAATTTTAATTTAAATATTATTATATTTAAATTAAAATTTATAGTGTATATTATGATATATAATTTATGTAGTATATTATATACACATATATAATTATTCCCAATATACATAGAGTTAATATTTACTTCAACTTAAAACTAGGAACATTTAATTATGCAGATTCCTTTACTAACATGCTACTCATTATTTTATAGTTTTTATATGTAATGTCTATATAGTTCATTAAAATCACCATGAGATGGTATGATTTTGCTTTTCACATTCATCTTCCATCTCCTTTCTTACGTTGAGCCTATATAGTGGATTTTTATTTTTATTTCAGGTATTATACTTTTTAATTCTAAAGTTAATATTTTGGTTTTTTCGACATTTCTTTGAGACTCTCCAGACAATATCTATCTTCCCTTTCATTTCAGAAATATTTCATTGACCTCAATGTGCATATTTATAATAGCTGCTATATAATCATATTTTTATCATTTAAACATCTGGTTTATGTTGGATATGATCTGTCAATTACTTTTTATCCTGAGTATGGTCACACTTTTTTGTTGGATATTTGTGGGATAATTTTGGACTATGTCCCCCAAATCATGAATCCTCTGCTGTATAGAGGTAGTTTCCCATTATAATCTTCTAAAATATGATGTTTTTGTTTTAGCTATAAGTCATCTTAGCTTCAAAACCTGAGTGTTATGTTCTCAAATCCCTTGACATACTAGTTTAGGTTTGTCCTATATATTTGCATGAGTCTTATGCCCTGGTTTAGATTTCAGCTAAGTTCTTTAAGCCTTTGCTTTTCTGCTTTCAGCTCTATCAGAGATTATCTTGAGATTTGTAGATTCATATACGGAATTGGATGACAGCATCTATGTCTGTTCAGGGATGCTCCTATCATTTGAAAGTGCCAAAGGGCTCCTTTGCCTTTTCTGCTTGGTTGGAAAGATGAGGTTTCTAATTGTGTTTCAGTCACCTGAACCATTACAGGCATTGTTGTGCTTCACAACTGGGTTCTGGCCTCAGGGCAAAGCCATGAGGGAATAAAACAAATGAGAAACTAAACCTTGTAATTGCATCTCCTAATTTTGAATCCTCTCCAAACTTTTGATTACTCTTGTTTACTTTTAAAAATTCTTGGGAAGATTTCTTTGTTTGTTTCATTTGTTCAAGAAAAAAGTAGTGGTAGCAGATTATTATTTTAGCTGCCTATGTTAGTATACAAAAGAATGCACAGAGAAGACATGTGGCAATCAAAATGTGTGGAGAGGAATCAAAGCCACAGTTGTTTCCTGTGGTGAGAAATTATTGTGCTTCTCTTCCTGTCAAATTATCTCCAAACAACCACACATAGTTTGATAATTGTAACAAATATTGCAACTAACTCATAGCTACAAATTTGAGGAAAAAGAATCTGTATAGTAAAATAGTGCAGTATTTTGAGTATAATTATAATACTTAGTTCTCAGTATATTCTTATATAACAGGGGTCTCTTTCATGTCACAGGGGTGTAAGGGTCAGGCGAAGCGTTGGAGAAAGAGACCACCAAGTGACCACTCATGCAATTGGCAGAAGGGGATTTATTGAACCAGCATGCTGGGGCTCCGTGCCCACTCAAGAAGGGAAAGCAGCCCAGAGCCCCAAGCAGGGGCTGAGCACTGCTTAAGTACACTTTTTGGGGAGGGCGGAGGGCTTTTACATACATCACAGTCTCCTTTAACAAATCATCATACACCGCGGGAGAATCATACTACAATTCCTAAACATGATTAGTTCATTCATTGGCGGGAACAGGTCAGGCTGGAGTGATAGGTCATTCCTAAATGGGGTACACATTCAAACTGATTGGTTTAGACCCTGAAATGCCTACGTGCGACCACACAGAGCCCTTCAGTTATTAAACAACCAGGCAGTCAGGGGAAATATTTACTGGGCGGTTCCAAGCATTGTCTTAACAACTACAGAAATTTCAGGTTTTGCAGGTACCATAGAAACCTAACAATACCTAATCCTTTACATTTTAACTCAGACCTTGCAGCTTAGAAACTTTACAATACCCGGTCTTTTACCCTTTAACTTTTACGCTTTAACTTCAATTTCTTTTACCCTTACAGGGGTACACTGTATGATTTGAATATAAACTTTGCCCAACTATTTGCATCTTATTTTAAAACTGACATTTGATATGTATAACAATGCTTATGGCTGTAGCATATAGGTGAGGAAGTGGGCATCTGATAAATGTTGAATTATTTGATAAATCCTTGGGCTTAAAGAAGAGATACAAGAAAAAAGGAATTTGGGTGGAAGAGAGGAAGAGGGGAGAGAGAAAGAGAGACACTGAGGCTTACTCCTGGAATTAGAATTCATGCACTAAAAATTCTATAGTATGAAATTATGATATTTGCATAGAAAGGTAACAATATACCATGGAGCATTGTTTGAAGCCAGATCATAAAAGATTTTGTGTACTATCATGAGTAGTTTGGAAATTTTCCTGAATCATGTACTTTTCTTCTGAGTAACATTTATCATTTTTTTGTACATGTGTGCAAAAATGTTTCAAAGGCATGGGTTGACAACATAAACACTGTCAGAAACTACTGCAAATGTTCAAATCTGACATCAGGAATGCTAACAGAAAAAGGAGGACATCATGTTCACATGATGTTTAGAGGATAAAAATACTGGTGATTTTTATAACAAATTGAAGACATACATTCATTCATTTATTCATTTATACTTATTGTGTGTTAGGTACTAACAGAATATTAGAACTCAAACAGATCTTATTTAGTTGATTGACTTTATTAATAAGCTATGCAAACTGAGTAGAGGAAAAGGAAAGTAATTCCTATTAAACTAGTAAAATGAAAAACTGAGACTAAAACAGGTACCTATATATTAGTGAAAGGGCAGTGTTTTTTTTATTCTTCATAAATATATTAGAATTCATGGCAAGTATAGTTTACATTAAAAAAGGGTAAAATTACATCATTTACCAGTTAGTTCTAAAGAGCTCTGAGAAAACATATTGCCTGGTTAAAATATGTAAATAAAATAATTTGCCCATTTTCTCTTCTACTAATTAAAAGGAAATATCTACCTACTTCATTAAACTTGTAAAGGAAGCCAATTATAGACTGTTTATGAAGACTTGGAATGACATATTTTTGGAGAATGTATCTAAAGCATATTATGAATAGAATGAGAAAAGATGACTGAAACTTTTAGTAAATATAAAATGCATACTTATTAAATCTCACAGTCAGGTAGCCTGGATCCCCAAATAAAAAAAGATGCAAACATTGACATTTGTCACAATTGTTTTGCAGATCAAATAAGAACATTAATAAAGCTTGTATTTCACACCTAGTACTTTTTGGCAATTAAATAAAAGGTATCTATTTTTTATTATTGATGGTTTCATTATTAGTATCTGCATATAATCAGGTAGACATCATTCACAATGGTAAGTGATTTCTGGATTTGCTATAATCTATGTGTTCTTTACATCAGTTTAGTTAAAAGTCAATGCAATTCAGTAGTTACTGATTGCTTACTATGTGTTATCCAATTTTCTGGGCAATGGAATCAAAACAAAAAAAGTAGTACTTTTCCAAAGTAAATGATAGACAATTGGTAAAGTTTAGTCATATGAAATGTGTTATTTCAATACAAGATACATGTGCAATGACAGGTGTGCTAGATAAGCAGAGATGAGAGCCACCCAAACTTAGTTTGTAAGATGAAGCTTTTTAGATATAGTGATGCTCAAGTTAGATAAAAAAGAGATGAAGAGACTTGATCTCATGGAAGATTACTTGAAACAAATGGAATATAGAAAAAAGAAACATGGAGTCATGATGAAGCATGATAACATTATTTTAAAATCATAAAGGAAAACCTTGAAGTAAGTGTAGGATAGAGTGTACAGCATAGCAATAGAAAAGAGACCCAGACCTGATAATAAGGTGGTTTCTAAGATGGACTCAGATTAAGGTAGGGAGCCATATGGGGTTGGGAAACTGGAAAGAAACATGGCTAGATTTAAAATTTATTGGTGAGGCAGAGGCAAGGAAATGTTTTTTTACATCATATTTGGGATTAGAAATATTACCTTAAGAAAGCTACTAAAATAGTCCAGATTAGACTTCCAGAATACTCAAAGGAGGACCTTGAAAAATGCTTTCTTAAAAAACCATAATAAAATTGGGAAAAAAAAATTTGTAAAAGCTGGACTCTTAAATTCAACCATACATTCAATTGGAAAATTACTTTAAAAAAAAAACAAAACTATTGTAACCTAGTAAGAATGATGAAAATCAATGTCATTTTAGACTGAGGATACTTTCATCACAGACCCTCCAGATATGTTATGTGGTGTTCAACCAGACAGGTTAAGAATATGTTTAGTGTTAAAGAGACTGATTTGGTAATGGGCAGAACATTGAGTGGGGTTGGGAGGTTGTTGCTGAGGGGTGTTCTGTTGTTGAAAACAATAGCAAGACAATCCAGGAAAACAGCAAACTGTTCTGGAAGACCAATCTCACAGCAAGCCCCAAACTGAATGTTTTTCCCATAAAACAAGAATGCCCTCTCTCAACAACTCATTTTACATTGTATTAAAGGTTTTAGGCTGGGATGCTATAAAGGCACCTGAATAAATATGAAAATATATGTATATTTGTGCATTCATACATGTGTGTGTGTATATATATATACATATACATATATGCACAAATTGTTGCAAAAGTGAAATCAGCAAGAATGGCAGTAAGGAACTCCAAATTCCTGTCTTCCATAAAAGCAAAAACATAAAAAACAATGACCTCCTCCCAAAAGGCAAAAGCTTTCATAATCACCATTTTCCAAACTCACACATGCACCAATTGTTTGCTGTCATTTTGGAAAAAAAATTGGAGTCCGAGTATTAATAAGTACAGTAAATTTCAGGCAATGTAACTTAGTAAAGTCATATCTTCTGGTTTCCATTTCACCAGTAGCCATGAAACAATAGGTGAAATTCTATGTACTGGTACCAAGTACTGGAAGGAGCACAGCAGATAGTCATTAACACAGAACTTTAATTAATTATTTCTTGTGGCTGGGGGCTGTTGCTCAGTGGTAGTGCACATGCCTGGTATGTGTGAGGCACTGGGTTCGATTCTCAGCACCACGTATTAAAAAAATAAAGGTCTATCAGCAACTAAAAAAAAATTTTAAAAAGATTATTTCCTCAAAATTCTCTGGTGGCTTCCAGGAAGACCTACTGAAAAAGGTTTGTGTTGAGAGCCACAGCCGAAGGGGCCCCAGCAAACTTCCAGCTGCCGGCTGATGATTGGCTCACAGCAGCCCCAGCAACATCTAGTGATTGGCTCCTCTGCGGTGATGCTCATTGGGCTGTTTCCCTGCCCTTTCAGACCACGGAGCTGCTCATTAGGGGAATTTTTTTTTTTCAAAAAAAAAATTGATCCCGATTATGGGGTAATTGATCCCGATTATGAAGGTGAAATAAAAATTATAGCCAGTTCTCCAAAGGGTATATCAGTAATTTCACCAGGAGATAGAATAGCACAGTTACTAATAATACCCAGCCTACATGATAAATTTTCCAGTCGTGCTGTAGAAAGAGGTTCCAAGGGATTAGGCTCCACAGGTGTAGATTGGGCTATGCTTTCTTTAAATTTAGATTCTCGCCCCATGCTAAAACTAAACATTCAAGGACATGAATTTAATGGGCTACTGGATACAGGCGCAGACCTTAGCATCATCTCTCGTCAAGAGTGGCCAAAACATTGGCCATTACAACAAGCCACTCAAATGCTTCGAGGCCTAGGAGTGGCGACTAATCCCCATAGAAGTGCAATGGTATTAGATTGGAAGGATCCTGAAGGATGTGAAGGAACTATACAGCCATATGTATTGGATCATCTTCCCGTAAATTTATGGGGACGAGATGTCCTAGATCAATTAGGTTTGACATTAACAAATAACATCAATCAAAATGCACCCACTATTATGCTAGACAAGATGTTAGGAAAGGAAAAACATTAGAAAAACAAGAACAAGGTATAGCAGCACCAATACAAATAGATCAAGGAACAGACAGACATGGGTTGGATTTTCAGAAAGGGCCACTGAGACAATTAAAATTACTTGGAAATCAGAAAGACCAGTATGGGTTCCTCAGTGGCCCCTGACTAAAGAAAAGATACAAGCAGCCCATGACCTGGTCAAACAACAATTAGCCGAAGGACATGTACAACCTTCTGTATCTCCCCATAATACTCCCATTTTTGTCATCAAAAAGAAATCTGGTAAATGGAGATTATTGCAAGATTTAAGAGCCATTAATAATGAGATGGTTATTATGGGACCTGCTCAATCAGGGATTCCTCAATTGTCTGCTTTGCCAAAAACCTGGTATGTTTTAGTTATAGATATTAAAGATTGTTTTTTTTCAATTCCAATTCATCCTGAGGATAGTCCACATTTTGCATTTACTATCCCTGCACTGAATCATGAAGGTCCTGATCAGAGATATGAATGGAAAGTACTCCCTCAAGGGATGGCTAACAGCCCAACTATGTGTCAAATTTATGTTAACAAAGTAATCCAGACACTTAGAAATCAAAATCCTGAACTACAAATATTTCACTATATGGATGATGTATTATTAGCACACAAAGATAAAAACACATTGCTAGAATGTTATGCCACACTTACAAACTTATTAAAAATTATAATCTAGAGATAGCAATAGATAAAGTACAATTAAATTTTCCAATTAATTATTTAGGAGTTCAATTATCCTCAACCATGGTCCGTCCACCAAAAATTCAAATACGAGTAGATCAACTCAAATCACTTAATGATTTTCAAAAGTTATTAGGAGACATAAATTGGATAAGGCCTTATCTAGGTATACCAACAGGAGAGTTGGGACCTTTATTTGATATCCTAAAAGGTCCATCAGATCCAAATTCACCCCGAATGTTAACGCCTGAAGCAAGAAAGGCATTAAAAATCATTGAAACATATATGGAAAATATGCATTTAGATAGAATTGATATAAGTTTGCCTTTATTATTTATTGTACTACCAACAAAAAATATTCCTACAGGAGTATTTTGGCAAGAAGGTCCATTATTATGGATACATTTATCTTATTCTCCTAACACTATTCTTACTAGGTATCCTGAGGCTGTAGGACAATTAATACTCAAAGGAATAAAAGCAGCAAACTGAGTGTTTGGAATTTCTCCCAATAAAATTATTACTCCATATACTATGAATCAAATTGATGAGTTAGCTAATGAGTTAAATACTTGGGTGATAATCATGTGCAAATCTAATGTTTCATTTGATAACCACTTACCATCTAATCCTTTATTGTCTTTTTGGTCATCACATCCTGTAATTTTTCCAAAAATGACAAGAAAAACACCTATCATGAATGCTCCAAATATATTCACTGAAGGATAAAATAATGGTACAGCAGCAATAGTTACACCTGATCAAACTTTTACATTTTTAGTACCCAAACAATCAGCTCAAAAGGTAGAGCTTAATGCAGTATTACAAGCTTTTGTGATGTTTAAAGATTCTGTATTTAATTTATTTTCCGATAGTCAGTATATAGTTAACACTATAGTATCCCTTGAAGATGCTGGTAGGATTTCCCCTTCCTCTACTGTTTTCTCTTTGCTTTCCACTATACAAAGTCTAATCTGGGACAGAAAAGATCCATTCTTTATAGGACATATCAGGGCACATACAGGATTGCCTGGAGCCCTTAGTTTGGGCAATGATTTAGCAGATAAAACTACACATGACATACATATTTTCTCTACACTAGAAGAAGCTATAAATTTTCATAAAAAGTTCCATGTCAATGCTAATACTTTACAAAAGCGTTTTAAAATAACTAAGGAACAAGCTAGACAAATAATAAAACAATGTCAAAATTGTGTGACCTTTTTACCACAAGTTAATCTTGGAGTCAATCCTAGAGGATTGATACCTAACCATATTTGGCAGATGGACGTCACACACTTGCCAGAATTTGGAAAATTAAAATATTTCCATGTTACAGTTGATACTTCTTCTGGATTTTTGATGGGCTCCCTTCATGCCGGAGAAAAAACTAAAGATGTTATAGCTCATTGCTTACAAAATTTTGCCACTGTGGGTGTTCCAAAACAGTTAAAAACAGATAATGGCCCTGGCTATACTTCTACCTCTTTTAAGAAATTTTGCTCATCATTTGGCATTACTCATATAACAGGAATCCCATACAATCCACAGGGACAAGGCATAGTTGAAAGAGCTCATCAAACTATTAAAATGTACTTATTAAAGCAAAAAGAAGGAATTGGGAAGGGGTATATATTCCCCAAAGATAAACTTAAAATAACCCTTTTTACTCTAAACTTTTTAAATTTGGATTCATCAGGACTTAGTGCTGCGGAAAGGCATATGTGTCCCAAAAATGTGCATAAGCCCAAGGTACTTTGGAAGGATATTCTAACAGGACAATGGAAAGGTCCTGACCCAGTAATTGTCTGGAGTCGGGGGTCTGTTTGTGTGTTTCCACAGGGAGAACAGCAGCCGATTTGGATTCCAGAAAGATTAACTAAAGCGATTTCTACAGACCAAAAAGAAGATGATTTGGCTCAAATCCATAACAACTGATATCCAAAACTCCAGTTTGGCTATTCTTACATCTGCAACAGAACCAGGATGCTTTTTTCAATATCTATTTTATTATTGCCCTTTGCCATATCATGAAGTTCTATTTTGTTTTTTGAGCTCTTACAGACCTAGGTTAATGTTTTGCTGATCAGTTCTATTTTTTTTTGACTATAGAGTTTTTAAACATTGCAATGGAGATTTCACCTGTAAAAAGTTATAAGGCCTTTACTATAATGTTATGTGTTGTATGTATTATATTATGTGTGCACAGTTGTGTTTTGTGTTATATGTTTGAATGAACGTATGTCCATATATCATATATGATGAGCGCTCATGATAAAATGGATCCAATTTTTTTTCATGTGATTTATATGGTTTAATTTAAATTGGGTAAACAACTGTTGAGGATTGTTTTAATATGTAAACAAAAAAGAAGGTTAACAGATCTGTTTGTTTACTTTCACCTTTCCTTTTCATTATATTTAATAATTCTCTTAAAGACAATGTAAATTGTTAAGAAAATTGTTTTCTTTTAGTGCCTTCTGTAATGTTACATATTTTTTTCTTTAGCCATTATTGCCAGAATTCCTATCTTCATCCCAGTGCTGGTGAAGTCAAAGATAAAACCAATCTACAGCTTCTGTAATAGCCATCACTGAACTGCTTGCAGAACTTGCCTGGACACATTGTGAACTCACCTGTATGCATTGTGAACTATCTGTTGGTGCAGCGACTTGTGGTAGTGTTGGGGTATTTTTGCTGATGATGTCATCGGTGGTACAATTTTTCCAAAAGGAGCCGTCAATTGGCTTGGTGTATCTTCCTCCCTTCTGCTTGTCATGATTGTCCAGCTAAAATTTGGGGGCCAACAGAGGTGAGGCAAAGAACCTCACCCCCCCACTGGTACAAAGACCTATCCACAGGTGTGGCTGTATACTGGACCGGTAGTCAGTGACGGGTAAGATCCAATTGCAATGGTACCAACCTAATGGGTAAGGACCATATGTACTATTGGACAACCTAAGGCAGGCACGGTCCCTAAGCCACATGCTTGTTGTTTAAACAAAGAGGGGGAGATGTTGAGAGCCACAGCCGAAGGGGCCCCAGCAAACTTCCAGCTGCCAGCAAACTTCCAGCTGCCGGCTGATGATTGGCTCACAGCGGCCCCAGCAACATCTAGCTGATTGGCTCCTCTGTGGTGATGCTCATTGGGCTGTTTCCCTGCCCTTTCAGACCACAGAGCTGCTCATTGGGGGACTTTTTTGGCTCCGCCCACGTGACCCAGCCAATCAGCCTCAAGAGCAGGAGGATTGTGGGAGGTGGAGAGAAGCTTGGGTGGGAGAGAGAGGCTTGTGGAAAGCCGGTGGTGGCAGTTGAGGCTCTGAGGGTTTTTCCTGAGGAGCTGTTTTGTTTGGTGTGTGTGGTTCTAAAAATAAAGTTGATTTCTTTTGACAAGTGGCTCCTGATTGTGCCCAGCCAGACTGCGGCAGGTTTGTTTTTATTTCAACTAACTGGAGACTGGTTTAGTGCTAAAGCTGATTCTCAGGGGACATTTATCAAAAATCTTCTTGTTGCTAAAGGTGTTTGATAGCAGTTGGGGCAAATAATACACTAAATTTAAAAAAAAAAATACTCGGGAGGAAAGGGTGGGGAATAAGATACCCCCAATGGTTTTGAAAATATCATATATGTTTTTAAAAATCTAGATTCCCATATACATGCTGAAAGCCATGCCTATATTCAAGAAATATCTGAGAAGTATTTAAGCTTTCAACTACTGCTGACCTTGAAGAAACACAATGGATGCAGAAATTGAAAACTAGGACAGAATTATAAACTGACTAGCTATTTTTTTTTCAGTATTGGGGATTGAATTCAGGCCCTTGCACATGCTAGGCAAGCGGTCTAACACTGAGATACATCCTCAGCTCCTGCTTAGCTATTTTTTAAAGGCATGCCCCAACATATACAGTGTTTGAATGAAGACTGGAATTAATTTGGTTCTAGGCATTGACAGAAATTTCTTTTCAGTTATGAGCTGACCACTAAACTAATAGAATAAAAACTTTGTTCAGTGAGTTTTTGCAGTATTTTTTTTCTTTCTTTGCCTGGCTATTTTCCTTAGACCAGTGTATCCTATGCTCATATATGTTGTCACAAATGACAGGATTTCATTCTATTTTAAGGCTGAGTAATATTCCATTATTCATATCACCTTTTCTTTATCTATTCATACACTGATGGGCACTTAGATTGATTCCATACCATGGCTCGTCAAGGCTGCTATAAATGTATCTTGTCAGTATAGTAATTTCAATATTGGGGATACATACCCAGAATAGGGATTGCTAGATAATACGGCAATTCTATTATTTTTTCAAGGAATTTTCATAAAGGCTGTACCGATTTAGATTGCTAACTATAGTATAGAAGTTTTCCCTTTTCCCCACATTCTCACCAGCACTTGTTATCCTTTGTCTTTTTAGTAATACCAATCAAATATGTGTGAAGCCATATCTTATTGTGGTTTTTATTTACATTCCCTTGATCATTAATGATATTGAGTATTTTTTCATAAACCTGTCAGCCACACTAAGGATTATTGATATTGATAGAATCCAATAACATTTTATGATTTACAAAAAATACTTAACATAAAAGAAACAGAAGTGAACTTCCAAAAAGAGGAAAGAGGGAATATATGAAAAGCATATAATTAACATATTAATTGGATACTGAAATAAGCAATAATATTACAGTTATGGAACCATAAAAACAAATAAAAATTCATGGTAAGAAAAACCAAATAAAAACTATTTTATTTCTCCTTAACTTGGGCTCTCATCTTTACAGATTCAGGTCAGTCAGGTCTTTTTAGGCCCCTACCTAGTTAGTGACTTTTTTTGAAGTTGTAACTGAACACAATACCTTTATTTTATTTATTTAATTAATTAATTTATTTATTTATTTATATGTGGTGCTGAGGCCCAAACCCAATGTCTCATACATGCGAGGCAAGGGCTCTACCACTGAGCCACAACCCCAGCCCTGGCTATTGACATTTAATGTGGACCCATCCCTGTAGAAGGCAAAACACCTCTAAAATTTAGATTTGGCTTAAAGAACGCCCATCAATCTGACAAAATCTTTCTCAAAATGGTACCACAGTCTGAATCTCTTTCTTTCCTTACTTACAGAAATCAGAGTTGATTTGTAACTGAAGTTTTCTTGTCTATGCCTGTTTATTTCCCCAAGCAGATTTCCTGCATATTTCAAACTCTTGGTATCTGCTTCTCAGATGACCTAAACTAATATACTCTGTGTGATACAATTACACAGTGAACAAACTTTTACAGTTCTTATCACACTATGTGCTAAATATGACTTTTTTGTACTTTCTTCTAGCATTCTGCAGCCTTGGTGTAAGAAGTCACTAATTTCTTTTTCATCTGTGTAATCTATAGAACTCAGTATAGTGCCTAGAACTAGATCCCAGAATTCATTTTTTGTTTATGTTTATATATCTGAAGCAAATGGTATTTAGATAAAAATGGCCAGATTGTGGGTGAGGGTGACATGCAGGAAAGAAAAGATACTATGAATGGGTAGAGGTATATAAAGATATGAATCAAATTAACTAATTCATATCTGGAATAACCGGATCTCCTGGACTGTTTAAGTATCCTGAGATGCCTTGTTCATTTATTCCAGTGAGCTCTACAAATATCTTTCTGTGAGTATTATGATTTGAAAACAGTTTAGAAAATTCTGATACAGAAAATGCTAGAAACTCTGTGTCAGAATCTATTTCCATAATTTGAAAAAAATAAATTATAGTGGTTTTTGATGTGCTCATCCCTCCTACAGTGGAAATCACTGGCTTTGCACATTGTAGAAGTTCATTAATCATTTAATGAATGAAATATGAGTTTCAATCTGCACAAAATAATTTTAAATTGCAATATATATATATATATATATATATATATATATATATGCACACAGTTAGCCTAAGCATCATTTTCTAAGCTGAAAATTGAAAATGGAATGTAAAAATATTAGGATGAAAATGAGCTTTCTACTTTTAGAGGAACTTTTTGACTTCCTATTATCAAGTTATCATCAATTAATTGACTTTGCTTTTAGACAGAATTTTCTGCTAACCAAGTTATTCCCATAAAGATTAAAGTTCTAAATAAGGAATAAAGTCTTAATTAAAGTATATGTATATGAATATATATATATATATATATATATATATATATATATATATATATATACCTGAACAATCTGTAATATTAAATTGGCAAATAAGATTCTTGGGTGAGAAATTATTATGCAGTTTTAAAAATTTTTCAGTATGTTGAACCTGCTTCCTATGTAGAATCAGGAAGCTTGAAGGAGCCTCAGAGCTCATCTAGACTCTATCATTTTATAGACAAAGAAATCAAGATTCTTGAGAGGGAAAACGGGAAAGATGACACAGTGAAATAGTGGCAGGGACAGGAATGGAGCTCAAATTTCCTGAATCTTAGCTGAATATTTGAGCCTGTTTTCTCAGCATTACTGCCCTAGAAATCATTGGTATTTAAGGTCAATGATAAAATATTTCATACAGCAGATGTGTGAATTTCAGGAAACCAAATCAGTGGGATGAGGTAGACATTAATCCAAGTACTGGTGGAAGGAACCAAAATCTGATGAAAGAGCAAAAGGGATGTTTTGGCTCTTTCTTACACACTTGACACAAGAATTACATACTAATCTTTTTAAAGATATATTTCACATAAAATAAATTCATACATTTTGGTGTATATTACTGAGCATTTTACAAATAATAGAGTTCTATAATTACCATCATACTCAGGGCACAAAAGAGTTCCATTGACTCAAAAAATTACTCATTAGCATTGGTAATAAATATCTTCACTCAGATCCATGCCCTGGAAGCTATAGTTTGTTTTCTGTCCCTGTATTTCATCTTTTTGAAAGTATTTTCATTTCAGTCCAGTTCCTTGACTAAGTTAATGCCATTCAGAGTCACATATGCTGATACATTTTTGTGGCTGAGAAAATTTCAATGATATCTGTGTTTCAGAATTTGTTTATGAATTCTCCAAATTAGGAATACTTAGGTTATTCCCAGTTTGTCATATTACAAATGAAGCAATGAACATCCAAGTGCAAGTCTTTGGATTACATGTTTTAATTTTTCTTGGGTAAATATCCAGAAATGGAATGCCTGAGACATATGGAAATATATGCTTAACTACATAAAAAAGTACCAAACTATTTTCTTTTTTACCATGTTTTAATCCTATCAGCAATATATGAGCTTGCAGACAGCAGACTGTGAGACTTTTTATCCTCAATGACGACATAAACCAATTTTTTGTAAGTGTTAAATATGTTGATGGGGATGAAACCCAGGGCTTCACAAATACTAGGCAAGAAATCTAACCCTTAGCTATACACTCAACCCCATGAATCAATTTCTAATAATAAATTTTATACCATTTATAAACTAGATAAATGCATACATACATGCATACACTGATAGAAATATACATTTTGTACTGCATCTCCAGAAAACTATGACTAATATGCTATATATTCACTACCTTATTTTAAATTTTGATTCTGTGCTACTTTTCTGTTTTTTAAATTATTTTCCAATACTACTCTATTTCAACTAGTATAGCTATATAATATCTTAATATTTTACAACGTATGTCTTCTATCTTTGTTCCTTTTGAAAGTCATTTGGCTATTCTATTTCCTTTCTGGATCCGTGTGATTTTTTTAAAAACTGCTTGCCAATTCTAAAATATGCCAGTCAGGATTTTTATTGGGGAATATATTTAAGGGAATTGGAAATATTAAAAATATTGAGCATTCTGATCGATTAATACAATATAACTAATTTTATTTAGATTTTTCATGAATATTATCAGCAATGTTTTGTAGTCTCAGCATGAAATTAGTACACATTATTTTGTCAGATTTATCTTTGTTTCATTTTGATGCTGCTATAAATAATCCTATTTTCATATCATAATTCCCAATAATTTGTCGCTAGTGTATATTAACCGAAATTACCTTTTCATATTTACTTTGTATTCTGAAAATTTGTTAAAACTACTTATTAGTTCTAGATAGCTTTTTGAAGATCCCTTGAAATTTACCAAGACAGTCATATTGTCAACAAATAGAGGCAGCTTTATTTCTTCTTTTCCAAAAAGTATGCATTAAAAGAAAACAATTATTGCTTGAATTTTCAAACTAAAATATTCTATAACAATGTTATAAAAAGAAGAACTAGAAATGGCCAATACATATATGAAAAAATGTTCAACAGCCCTAGCAATTAGGGAAATGCAAATCAAAACTACACTGAGATTTTATCTCACTTCAGTTAGAATGACAGTTATCAGGAATCCAATAAACACTGCTGAGGATATGGGGAAAAACGTACATGCATACATTGATGTTGGGATTGTAAATTTGTACAACCACTTTGGAAAGCAGTATGGAGATTCCTCAAAAGACTTGGAATGAAACCACTGTATGACCCAGCTACACCACTCCTTGGAATTTACCCAAAAGAACTAAAATCATTCAGCAACTTAGTGAGTCCCTGATCAACTTAGAGAGACCCTGACTCAAAATAAATAAATAAATAAAGGACTGGGATGTGGCTCAGTGGTTAAATGCCCTTGAATTCAAGATTCAATGCTGGTATCCTAGTAACCAAAAAAAGAACTGAAGTCAACTAAAGTCAACATACTGTAGTGATGCAATATAGGCACATCAATGTTTACAGCAATGCAATTCACAATAGTGGGGTTTCAGAACCAGCCCAGGTACCCATGAACAGATGAATAGATAAAGAAAATGAGGTCAATATACATAATATAGTTTTACTCAGCTATAAAGAAAAATGAAATTATGCTAAGTGAATTAAACCAGATTCAGAAAGTCAAGATTCAGAAAGTCAAATGATTTCTATCATATGTAGAAGTTAGAGCAAAATAAGGGAAAAAGGGGTTATCCTATGAGAATAGAAAGGAGATCTGTAGAGTATATGAAATGAATTTAGTAAGAAGGAGGAGAGATGGGAAAAAGGAGGAAATGTAGAATAAAATTGAGCAAATAATGCTAAATTATAATATATATATATATATATATATATATATATATATATATATATATATATACACACACCACAGTGATTTTTTCCTAATTGTATATATAAAGAATCAATTTAAAAATCAATGAATAAATACAAGGAAGACCAACAGAGTAGATTGTCTTGAGTAGAGTACATTGTCTTGTTTTTTCTAAACCTTAGGGAACACATCATTTTCCTCATTTTTAAGTACTATGCTTACTATGGGTTTTTCATTCTTGTTCTTACATTGGTTTAACAAATTGATTTATTCCTAGTTTCCTAAGATTGTTAAAGAAATATGGTTGAAAATTTTAATTTTTTTTTGCATATATCAACATTATTATAAGATTTTTTTTCAATAATAAGTTGTTAATATTATAAATCACATTGAATAATTTTCAAATGATTAACCAACTTCACATTCCTGGACAAACCTTAATTGATCATCTTTTGGATTTATTGACAAAATCTCTTTGTCTTTCTGGATGGTTTTTACTGCTAACTCTTCAAGTATACAATACTTTAGTATTCATCCAATCAATGGTATTTGTCATCACAAACTCTGGGCTTTTCATCTCTATACATTTATATTGGGTTTTTAAAATGTCTTTTGTGTGTCTACTAAGTTATTTGAACACATAGAAAACAAACAATTATAATAGTTGTTTCAATGCCTTTATCTGATAATTCCACAAATGTTATCAATTTGGAGTTATTTTTCATTTCACATGGAAGTTTTAATTTGCACTTTAATTTACATCACTTACATTTAATATGTCTAGTTATATATCTTGTAAATTGTTTGTTTTGCTCATCACTTTTTTTCTCATTTTTACCAGTCCTTTAACTATAAATTTTTAAGAGTCATTTTATAATGCAGATATCATCCCTTTATTAGAGATATATGTCAGATATATTTTTCAAGTTTATCAGTAATCTTTGATTTGGTTTATGGTATGTTATGTTCTATAATCCTGATTCCTTATGTAAAAAAAAAAATAAGCAGTATAATACATCTTGGGTGAGTAAGCAATGCGAGGACACCAGGAAGCAAGTACTCCATAAATCACACATTGGTATACCCACTAAGCCAAAAGTTTGTGTTCCCAGATGAAGACCCCCAAACTGGCTGAATCTGCTAGTTTATTGGAAACATAAGATATATGGCGATCCCTACTACCTTATTCCTCCAGGTTCATAAAGCTGAGGGAGACAACCTGTATTTTAGGATTTATCTAGAAGCAAATGATGATACAGTGTCTCCTCCCAAAAACTAATTGCTTGTCATATCTATTCATATAAACAAATTTATCAGTGTCCCAGTTGTAAGGTAAGCACTGCTGATCTAAGAGGTGTTTATAAAAAAGAATCTAGATAGCATGTTATAATTGCCAGCAGTAAAACAAAGTAAGAATTGCTGGTAAGTGAAGATACAGCTGGAGAGGAGCTTGTAGCATAAGGCATGCGAACCTTTGAATAAGTCAGCCTCCTTCCTGGAAGTATTTATCAGTCTTAGGGTGTAATTTCCTGCATGGAAATACCCAGAAAAACTTCAAATGTGAATAACTACTGCCTCATTTTTCATATGTTAGTAATCTTGAGACTAGCTACTATCTCCACTAAGATGAACATGACCCTTTGATGTAAAACAGGAATAATATACTCAATAGTGCAAGTTTATTCAGTGATTAGTTTTTGAAAATTGAAAACTGAAGAAAATTATGTGGACACTGGGGAAAGGATGAAGATAGAAATGTTTGGTAATATTCAAGAATTAATTTTACAAGACAGGAAATTGATATGAGGAACAGGGATGATTCATTTCACAAAGACTTAAATATGGCAACATTAACTTGGAGGACTATGGACCAAAACATTCATCAAACTAGTATTTGGGGGCTAATCCAACATGATGAAGATTTGAGCCTAATTTTTCTTCCATTAAGCACAAGGTCTGTGGTTTAATTCCTAGGTCCTTGGTCCTCTTTTAGTTGAATTTTGTGGATGGTGAGAGATGGAGGTTTAATTTCATTTTGTCACATGTGGATTTCCAATTTTCCCAGCACCATTTGTTGAAAAGGTTATCTTTTCTACAATGCATGTTTTTGGCACCTTGGTCAAATATAAGATAATTGTAGTTATGTGGGTTAGACAATGTGTCATCTATTCTGTGCCATTAGTCTACTAAACTATTTTGGTACCAGTACCATGTTGTATTTGCTACTATTGCTCTGTCATATAGTTTAAGGTCTGCCACCTGTTTCACTCTTCCTGATGAGGTTTGCTTTAGCTATACTGGGTCTCTTATTTTTCCAGATGAGTTTTATGATTGCTTTTTCTATTTCTATGAGGAATGTCATTGGGATTTTGATTGGAATTGCATTGAATATGTATAGTGCTTTTGGTAGTATGGTCATTTTGACAATATTAAATCTAACTATTCAAGAACAAGGTAGATGTTTCCATCTTGTAAGATCTTCTTTAATCTCTTTTTTTAGTGTTTTACAGTTTGCATTGTAGAGGTGTTCCACCGCTTTCATTAAATTTATTTGCAAGTATTTTTTTGAGGTTATTGTAAATGGGGTGGTTTTCTTAGTTTCTCTTTCAGTGGAATTGTCACTGATGTACAGAAATGGCTTTGATTTATGGGTGTTGATTTTATATCCAGCTACTTTGCTTAATTCATTTATTAGTTCCAGGAGATTTCTGGTGGAATGTTTTGAGTCTTCTAGGTATAGAATCATATCATCTACAAATAGTGTTAATTTGAGTTCTTTTTCTATCCATATTGCTTTAATTTATTTAGTCTGTCTCATTTGCTCTGGTTAGAGTTTCAAGAACTATGTTGAATAGAAGTGGTGAAAGAGAGCATCCCTGCCTTATTCCAGTTTTTAGAGGGAATGTTTCAATTTCTCTCCATTTGGAATGATGTTGGCCTGGGGCTTAGCATAGATAGTCTTTATAATGTTGAGGTATGTTCCTGTTATCCCTATAGTGCAAGAATAAAAAAAAAAAAAGAACCAATAAATGGGATGGATTCAAACTAAAAAGCTCCTTCTCAGCAAAAGAAACAATCTGTGAGGTGAATAGAGAGCCTACAGAATGGGAACAAATATTTACCACAAGCACATCAGATAGAGCACTAATCTCTAAGATGTATAAAGCACTCAAAAACCTTAACACCAAAACAAACAAACAAACAACAACAAAAAACCCCAAATAACCCAATCAATAAATGGGCCAAGGAACTGAAAGACACTTCTCAGAAAAGGATATACAATCAATCAAAAAACATATGAAAAAATGTTCAACATGTCTAGCAATTAGACAAATGAAAATCAAAACTAAGATTTCATCTCACTTGAGTCAGAATGACAGCTATCAAGAATACAAACAACAATAAATGTTGGCAAAGATGTGGGAAAAAAGGCACACTCATATATTGCTTGTGGGACTGCAAACTGGTGTAGCCAATATGGAAAGCAGTATGGAGATTCCTTGGAAAACTTGGAATGGAACCACCATTTGACTCAGATAGCCCACTCCTTGGTCTACACTCAAAGGACTTAAAAACAGGGACAGAGCCATATCAATGTTTATAGCAGCACAATTCATAATCACTAAATTGTGCAACCAACCCAGTTGCCCTTCAGTAGATGAATGGATAGGGAAACTTTGGTATATGCAACACAATAAAACATTACTTAGCATTAAAAGCGAATAAAATCATGGCATTTGCAGGTAAATGGATGGAGTTGGAGAATATAATGCTAAGTGAAGCAAGCCAATCCCCCAAAAAACAAAGCCGGATGTTTTCTTTGATATGAGGAAGCTGACTCATAATGGTCATGGGGGGGGGGGCATGGGAGAAATGGAGGAACTTTAGATAGGGCAAAGGGGAAGGAGGGAAAGGGAGGCAAGGGGGGAGGGATGATAGTGGAATGAGTTAGACATCATTATCCTAAGTACATGAATAAAGGTATGAATGGTGTAAAAATACTTTGTATACAATGAGTGACTTGAAAAATTGTGCTCTATATGTGTAGTATGAAATGAATTGCATTTCTGCCATCTTGTATAATAAATTAGAATAAATAATTAACAAACAAACAAAACAAAACAACAACAACACAAAAAACCCACAAAAAACTAGTGGTTGAGGTTGCTATAGTGAAAAGCTTTCAAGAATCATCCTCATCATGCCTTGTGCATTACCAGAATTCAACTTGGGATGAGGAGGTTCAGCAGATAATTTTGATGAATCTGTTTATAGAATGATAGAGAGATCTTCTCTTTCCTCAACAAGAGCATCTTGTTCTCCCCAGGAACCCAGCACCACCACAATTGATGTATCAGAAGTAGTGCTTTGTAATGTCTAAGAAATCCCACTCTGACTATCTGCTGGAAGAGAAGAACTCTTCACCATACAAACTAAAGGATGTTACTACTGTTCAGAAGAGGGGTACACATAAAGATGTTAGAGGTTAGGAGGTTTGGAATAGGCCAAACCTTTCAATGTGACTGAGTGACCAGAAAACCAGAGAAGTCTAGCACAGATATGGAAAAACCAATCCCAAGCAACAAAGAAATAAAGATGAAGACCATCTATAAACCCAAGTTATGAGATTGTGCCAAGATCAAATGACCTTCCTCCTCCTCCTCCTCCTCCTCCTCCTCCTCCTCCTCCTCCTCCTCCTCCTCCTCCTCCTCCTCCTCCTCCCCCTCCTCCTCCTCCTCCTCCTCCTCCTCCTCTTTCTTCTTCATATATTTTTTCCAAGACTCTTACTCCATATTTTTAAAAAAATCTTTATTTTATTTATTTATTTTTATGTGATGCTGAGGATTGAACCCAGGCCACACATGTGCTAGGCAAGCACTCTACTGCTGACCCACAACCCCGCCCTTCCTATTCCATCTTTACCTGGCATGAATCCTTTCCTTGACCTGCATAACTTCTCTTTTTTAATGTTATTAGAGTGTTAGAGTTGTACATAATGATGGGGTTTATTCTAATGAAGTCACTTTTCCTCTATATCTCCATCTTCTACTAAAACAACATTCGTATAGGGCTATCAGAGGTAGAAGATGTCAGTATACTGAAAAACAGCCTTTCAGGGGATTCTAGCAAAAAGAGCTCTCTAACAACTAATAGTTTTTCAGGAAAGCCAAAATCTCCAGGGATCTATGATATTTGTCCATAACTTCAGGCTGAATGAGAAATAATCAAAATTAGTCCGTTCAAGATTAAGAGACCCCAGAGAACCCCATTACTTCAAGTGATATGGAAAAACCAACCCCAAGCAACAAAGAAATAAAGATGAAGATCATCTATAAACCCAAGTTAGGAGATACACAGCTAGTAACTACACAGTTAAGGCCACAGACCTCAGAAATATCAGCAGTATCTCCAGAAGCCTGAAATTATCACAGTGTAAAGACTATTATTATAACAATAGAGAATATACATTTTGATGATTAAAATTAGATAAACTAGTTGTGAAAAGATCTCCTTCTAAGAGGTATATCTTTTTTTTAACTTATTGTTTTTAGATATACATGATAGTAGAGTGTATTTGAACATATTATACATACATGGAGTATATCTTTTTCTAATTAGGATTCTTGTGGTTGTACATTATGTGGAGTTATAGTGATTATATATTAAGATATGAGCATCTTTTTGAGTTCTTTGATATGGGAAAGAAGATAAAGAAGGAATCAGGCTGGTTGGTTGTCATGTTTCTGTAGCTGTAAGAAAATACAATTTAAAGAAGGAAAGATTGAGTTTTGGTCATAGTTTCAAAGGTTTCAACCCATGGTCAGTCTGGTACATTGTTTCTGGGCCTGAGGCAAGGAAGTACATCATGGCAGGGAAGGTGTTGTGAATCATAGCAGCCAGAAAACAAAGAATATGAGATGAAGGAGCTGGGGCCAGATATAGTCCCTAAGAAAATACCCTGAGTGCCGAAGTCTGGCTGGGCACGATTCAGGAGCCACTTGTCAAAAGAAACGAACTTTACTTTTAGAACCACACACGCCAAACAAAAAAGCTCCTCAGGAAAACCTTCAGAGCCCAACTGCCACCACCGGCTTCCCACAAGCCTCTCTCCCCACCCCAAGCCTCTCCACCTCCCACAATCCTCCTTCTCTTGAGGCCGATTGGCTGGGTCGCCTGGGCAGAGCCAAAAAAGTTCCCCAATGAGCAGCTCCGCGGTCTGAAAGGGCCGGGAAACAGCCCAATGAGCATCACCAAAGAGGAGCCAATCAGCTAGAAGTTGCTGGGGCCGCTGTGAGCCAATCATCAGCTGGCAGTCTGAAAGTTTTCTGGGGCCCCTTCGGCTGTGGCTCTCAACACCTGAGGACTTACTCCCTTCAACTATATCCCACCTTCTATGGCTTCTGCCCCCTCCCAATAATGTGATCAATTTGTATATCCCTTTATGAATTCATCCTCTAATGAGACTGGAGGCCCAATGAATAAATAACTTCCCAAAAGCTCCACCTTTGAAGATACTGCATTTTGGATTTTGTGAACCAGATTGTTGTTGCTATGACCAACATACCTGACATGAACAATTTAGAGGATAAAAGACTTATTTTTGGCTCAGGGTTTCAGAAGATTCAGTCCATTATCAGCAGGCTCCAGGGCAGAAACATGTTGGTGGAAGAGCATGGTACAGGAAACCTCAGCTCATGAAAATGAAGCAGTAAGGAGAGTATAGGGGAAGGTTCTGGGGAAAAGGCACTTTTCCTTCTTCTTTTCCAAGCTGGACAACTTTTATATCTTTCTCTAGTCTAATTTCATCATCAGAATTCCAATTCAATGTTGAATAAAAATGTCATGAGTAGAAGTTCTTGTCGTGTCTATGTTATTAATTGGGAAGCTTTTGTATTTCACAATTAGCAAAATTTCACAATCACATTAATTATTGGGTATTTTTAAATTTTATTTTTTATAATTGTCCTTTACCAGGTTGTGAAAGATTCTTTCTAGTTTGCAAAGGGATTTCATAAGGAAAGGATGTTGGAAATTTTAGTGCATTTTCTGCATCTACAAGGGAGATCATGTTTTTTACTTTTTAGTTTTTTAATACAGGAGATTATATGAATTGATTTTCAGATGTTTAGTTAACTGAAATTCTTAGACAAACCCTACTTAGCTATAGTACATTTTTATTTTTATATGTTTTATAATTTTATTTTCTATTTTTTTTTCTTGATGACATTTTATAAGTAAGTTTAATAGGGGATATTAGTCTAGTTTTTATTGACTGTAATATCCTTGTCTGGTTTGGTGTCAGGGTGTTTCTTATAAAATGAGTAGTGGTATGCTCCCTTTTATATTCTGAAAGGGTTTATGTAGAATTAGGTATCACTTATTTATTAAATTCTTGAAAGTCTTCTCCATTGATATAATAAGGCTTGATTTAGCTTAACATTTTAGCAGGCACTTTCTCCCTGGCTTCTGAGCTGGGGTCTTCTTAGTGATGCTGAACAATCCTTAGCTTGTTAACATCTTCTAATGGAATCCTAATTTCCCCAGGATTAGAGGGTGCTTGTGTTTTGTTTTGTTCCTTTTTTTTTTTTTTTGGTACCCTTTCCCTGACCATAATGGGTCTTTGTTTGTACTTCCACCAGCATTGGAAGACTTTATTTCTTTGGGGATATAAGGAAAAAAAATCAAAGGACCACTTACCTTTCCCAAATTACTTGCTATTCCCCACCCCAAGATGTGAACCAAAAGAGAGGCTTTCTCCAGGCTGTACCCTAATATTCCCGTAATCATGCAGATAAAGTCATGAAATAGAATTTAAATGTTCATTGCGTCTGCAGATTCCAGGAGTTCTATACTTTCATATTAGACCACACTTGCCTTTAGTAAGTCATTAAAAATTATTAATTATATTTCCTTGCAGTTTTTGCATAGAATCTACTGAGTACATCATGCTCACCAGTCATCTTTCCTTGGAAGTGTCTGTCCTTACTTAGATTTCAGTTTGGTTATTTGTCTTGTATTCTCCATTCTCTGATGAGTTTAAGAGAAGTTGCAATTTTTCAAATTATCTAGCATTTTCAGATATGAACAACATTCTTTTAAGCTGTCTGCACCCTAAACAGAAGATAAAAATCTTTTCTTTGCTATTCCCAGCTAAAATAGGTTATATATGCTGAAAAAGATTGTTGATTATTTGAAATACATTTTGGTACATTTTTTAATACTCCATTTGTACTTAAAAGAATTTATATACCATTATTTATGAGTATACAGACATATACATGGAATAAATTACTCCAGAACATTATTAATATGTATTAATTATACATATTATTTGTTAGGCTTTTACTGACATTGTTGTATTTTTATATGCTTGCTTCATCATGTCTCCTTGATCTATCAGTTGCTAGTAGGCTGTGTCAAACTCTCTAAATGCAACCACTAGTTTACTTCTTCCCATAATTCTGTCAAATGTGCATTATATATTTTGAGTCTGTGTTTTAGTTTAAAAATTGTTATATCTTCTTGATCTATTGTTTCTTTTACTAGAACACACTGTCCTTCTTTGTGCTTTATGATATTTTTCTTCATGTCTCATTCATCAGATAATAAAATGTCTGATTTTACTTCCTTTTGAAATTTTTTAGTGTGTTGTTCATTGTTTCACTCTAACGTTTTTCTTTTGGCATTAGTATTTGACTTAAGTTCTGCCATTTATTTCTTTTTCATTGTTATTTTAATATTATTTTGAAATTTTACTCTTTCACCACATGGCAATGGTGAAATCATTTTTATCTTGAATGTATCTCATATTGATACTTATTTGTGGGATTATGTTCTACCTTTCCTTCCCTTTTGTTTTCTATTATTAAAAACCAAAGGCCAAATGTTTTTTAATTATTTATTTTTTAGTTATGGGTGGACACAATATCTTTATTTTAATTTATGTGGTGCTGAGGATCGAATCCAGTGCCTCATGCAATGTGAGGCAAACACTCTACCTCTGAGCCACAACCCCAGCCCACCAAATGTTTTTTTCTGATATGTTGATGCTAACTCACAAGGGTGAAGGAGGAGAAATACAGAAGTTCATTGGATTAGACAAAGGGGAATGAGGGGATGAGAGGGGGATGGAAATAGGAAATGCAATAGAATGAATTGGACATAACTTTCCTATGCTCATATATGAATATACCACAGTGAAGCATCACATCATGTACAACCACAAGAATGGGATCCTAATTAGAAATAGTTATAATCCATGTATGTGTAATATCTTAAATTATACTCTAATTCATATATATATATATATATATATATATATATATATATATATATATCAAATAAAAATAAAATAAAAACAATCTGTTTTCTTAATGTGCCTGCATTGTATACATTCTACTTTAATTCCATTATTGGCTGCCTCTATCTACTAAAACCTAGACATATGATTATTTTTTCCTTATCATTATTTCAGACTTATAAGCTGACTATGCTTTGCTTCAAACAACACATGAACCTCAGCACTTTAAGTAATAATTCTCCCCCTATACACATCTGTTAAGTTACCTCAATGCTGGACACCCCTCCCCATTTATACCAATATACTTTCAAATTTCTTTGTGTTTATATTTTACCCTTCTTCCCTCCATGTACTCCATCACTACTTCCTTTTTTCTTTATTATTTATTCTGATATGGTATTGTGTTCATAAATATGTACAAAATAACAATTTTAACAGTTCAACCACTCTACCCACCAATAAAATTACACACATATACAAACATCCAACTCTCTTCTATCTAATAAAGCATCTCTTTTAAGTCTGGATTACTTGTTAAATTCACCTCTGGAGTTAACTGTCCTTCCTATCTTACCTATACTACTTCTAGGCTGTGATTAAAGAAATAAGGGGGTGGTTTGGGCTCACTCACCATCCTGTCAAGAACAATTCTGCTGACACATCCACACAAATACAGTACAAAGGTGCCAAAAACATACATTGGAGAAAAGATAGCCTCTTCAACAAATGGTGCTGGGAACAGTGGAAATCTGTATTTCATAGAATAAAATTGAGCCCCTATATCTTATATTGCACAAACTCAACTCTAAGTGAATTAAAGACCTACGCATTAGACCAGAGACACAACATTTAGTAGAAGAAAAAGTAGGCCCAACTCTCCAACACATTGGCTTAGGAACTGAGCTTCTCAATGAGACTCCTAAAGCATAAGAAATAAAATTAAGAATCAATAAATGTACATGTACACAGATCCCATAGGTTGGGAGAAAATTTTCACCTTCAGTACCTCAGATAAGGCAGTAATTTCCAGGATACAAAGAACTCAAAAAACAAAACACCAGAAAAAAGTAACCCAATCAATAAATGGCAAAGGAACTGAACACACACTTCACAGAAGAAGAAATACAGATGGTCAAAAATGTGTGAAAAATGTTTAATATCTCTAACAATTAGAGAAGTGAAAATTAAAACTACCCTTCTCACTCCAGTCAGAAAGGTAGTTACCAAGAATACAAGTAACAATAAATGTTGGCGAGGATGCAGGAGAAAGGTACTCTCATAAATTGGTGGGACTGCAAATTGTTGCAACCACTCTGGAAAGTAGTATGAACAGTCCTTAGAAAACTTGGAATGGAACCATTATTTGACCCAGTTATCCCACTCCTCAGTCTAGATCCAAAGGACTTTAAAATAGTCATACTACAGTGACACTGCCACATCATTATTTATAGTAGCTTAATTCACAATAGATAAGCTATGGAACCAAACTAGATGCCCTTCAACAGATGAATGGATAAAGAAAATGTGCTATATATACACAGTGGAATGTTACTCAGCCATAAAGAAGAATGAAATTATGGCATTTACTTGTAAATGGATGGAACTGAAAAGTATCATGCCAAGTGAAATAAGCCAATCCACCTCCCCCCAAAAAGGCCAAATATTCTCTCTTGATTTGTGGATGATAACCCAAAACAAGGGAGGCAATGGATGGGAATAATAAAAATCCATTGGACTATACAAAGGGGAAATTAAGGGAAGGGAGTGCAGAAGGGAATAGGAAAAACAGTAGCATTAATTGGCCATAACTTTCCTCACCTGTACTTATATACGTGACCAGTGTAACTCCAAATCACGTATGACTAGAAGAGTGGGAACCTGAATAGAATAAGTTATACTTTACGTATGTATATTCTTCAAAAATATATTCTACCATCATGTATAACTAAAATAAAAAATAAAAATATTTAAAAAAAGAACAACTCTGCCAGCTTCCCATTTACTCACTTCAACAAGAGCCTCTTACGTCAGCTCTCTCCCTGATCTACTGAACACTTGCTTCTTCCCCTCACATCAGACTTGGTATCAGTTCATTAAATATAATAGAATATAATCAAACACTGAAGGAGAATATATAATATAGCATAAGAATGACACTCCAGGGGCTGGGATTGTGGCTCAGTGGCAGAGTGCTTGCCTTGCCTGCGTGAGGCACTGGGTTCAATCCCCAGCACCACATAAAAATAAATGAGTAAAATAAAGGTATTGTGTCCATCAACAACTAAAACATTAAAAAAAAAGAATGACACTCCAGGAACTGTGACCTCTATTTATTCATAAAAAACATTGGAAAATAATAAAATTTCTGCTATCCTAAATGGAACTGTTGGAAAACATAAGTTAGATAATGAAATATACATATCTTTGGAGACCGTTACATAACATAAAATTGTGATGATTTATATCAGTTATTGTTTCTGTGGTCATGTAAAATGAGGGCCCAGAACTTCCCCAGAGCTTAGCCTCAGATTTTCTGTTTTTAGGAAACAGATTCATTCCTACACAAACTGTGAAACAACTCAAATGTCACCTTCCCTAGGAAGCCTCTCCATATGCTCAAGAAAGAATTGCTTTCTCTCCTGCTTGACAGCTTATAGGTAATTGTTCTTCAAAACTGAAGAACTAAATCTGACCTCTTCCTGATTAGGGGAATCTGTCATCTCACAAAAATCTTTGTACTTATCATCACCAAATCAGTTTTCCCATTTTTTTAAACTACATCCTTAGAATCTCCATGACACACACCATATTCCTATATCTTTGGTATCAGTGTAGTTCTTAGTCCTGATAAGGTATTAATTGATTAACAGCACTGCCATAAAATATTGATTTTTTAGTATGCCGTCTTTATTCCTAGACTATGGAAGAGTGGAGGGGCCTAGAATTAACTGTAGTCCAAAAACTGGGGTTGCCATGAGCTATATACTATCTGTATTAGCTTTTCACTGCTGTGACTAAAGGACCTGGCCAGCACAAATATAGAGGAGGAAGAGCTTATTTGAGGGCTCATGGTTTCAGAGGTCTTAGTCCATAGAATACAGGCTCCTTTCCTTGGTGCTTGAGGTGAGGCTAAACATCATGGTGGAATGTGTGGCAGAGGGAAGCAGCTTACATGAGATTAGAAAGCAGAGAAAGAGAGTTCATTTTTCCAGATCCAAATACGTACACCAAAGCCATGCGCCAATTCCTACCTCCTTTAGCCACACCCTACCAATTCTGTTAATCCCATCAGGGAATTTTTTTTATTTAGTGACTTTATTTATTTTTATGTGGTCCTGAGAATTGAACCTAGTGCCTCACATGTGCTAGGCAAGCACTCTATCACTGAGCCCCAGCCCCAGCCCCTCATTAGGAATTATTAACTCACTGATTAGGCTAAGTCTATCACCCAATCATTTTTCCTCCAAACTTTCTTGCATTGTCTCATATCTGAGCCTTCAGGGAACAGACACCTCATATACAAACCATAACAATAACCCATCTCTGAACCATCAATTAATTTACTTGTGCTTTAGTTTACATCATAATTCACTGAGCATATTTCTCATCCTCTGTTATTCCTTTTCAAATTGTCAGTGAGATTGGAGATTTCTATCATCAGGAATGAGGTTGTTAAAATATTTCTTTACAGCATGGAATATCATTCAGATCAATTACTCGTAACCCAGAGGAATAAATTTATTTAATAATATTCCTGCTGATTGCATTGAAAGAATAATAATTTATTTCCAATTGCATTTTCTAATTCTTTCAAAATAGGTATGTTAGTTTATTTACAAAGATAGAAGACAACATGTTAAGCACCATGCAATTCTAATAATGTCAATATTGAGGACAATAAAATTAGTATTTTAATGTTTAAAAGCATTTGAGAAAAAGGTTTGTGAGTACTCACAAATCTTTATCGTTACAGTTAAGTTGAATAAATGAAACAGATTAACTTTAACTGAAGATAATAGAATGGGGAGGGAAGAAGAGAACAAAAATTTGATTCATTCAAAATAAGCATTGTTGTTTATTTAGGAGTATAGTAAATGTAATGCTAAATACATTTTTGTAGTGGTAGGTCCTGGAAGATTGAATTGAAAAATAAACATTTTAGAAACCTATATTTTCATCTTCAAGAGATAGTCAAAAGGACAACTCTTCATACTAGATCTTGAAAACCTAAGAACTTGTCTAAATGAAAGTCAATAATATCTTTATTATATTAGTATTAGATAATTTCTGGGAATTGTTTCTACTGAGTTTTGAATAACACATTGTAAGATGCTTCATTTGTTGCAGCTAAATTTAGTACTTAAAAATATTGATTATAGGCTGGGATTGTGGCTTAGCAGTAGAGTACTCACCTAGCATGTGCGAGGCCCTGGGTTCAATCCTCAGCGCCATGTAAAAAAATAAAAATAAAGATAATAAAAATATTGATTATTCAGATTTGTTTTGTTTAATAATTAAAATGTGTCATTCCTTAATCCAAATTCAACCAAATCTTTTCCAGAATGACACATTCCTTCCCTGCAAAGGATGCAACCAAAAGGCATTATCTAGGAAGCAAACAGCAGCACTTGCCAGGCAACCATACCAGCTAGTGACTTTATCTTAGGACTTCCAAGTTTCTAGAAATGTGAGAAAATAAATTAGCATTCTCCCTAAATTACCCAATTTATGGTATTCTGGTACAGTAGCACTGACACACAAGGACAGAAAATTGATATTGGGAGAGTAGAGCACTGCTAGAACAAATCCCTAAAATGTGAATGTGGCATTGGGAGTAGTTAATCAATTGAGAAGGCAACAAACTTGAAGGAATGCTAGAAAAAAATCCTGCTTTGCTTTAAGTGGAGCATCAAGGATAACACTTCTGTGGTTATTTAGAAGAAAAGAATTGTGGGAGAACCCTCATTCTTTTATTAGAGGTTCCTTAAGTGGTTGTGGTAGTGAAGACTATCCTGGTGATATTTCAGATGTAAGTGAGTAGTGAGGTATTAGAAACAGAGAGAAAGTGCTTCTGTTACAAAGCAGCAGAGACTGGCTGAATTATGTCCATATTCTAGCACTTTGTGGAAGGCAGCAATTAAGAGCAATGAACTAGGATATTTGGTGAAAGAAATCTCTAAGCAGCAAACTGTTCAAGGTGCTGCATGGCACTACTAATACTACGAGTACCTACTAATAATAAACTACTAATAGTAAAATGTTTTAACAAAAGAATTTATGGGGCTAGGGTTGTGGCTCAGTGGTAGAGCACTTGCCTAGCATGTGTGAGGTACTGGGTTTGATTATCAGCACCACATATAAATAAATAAAGGTCCATCCATAACTAATAAAATATTCAAAAAAAATTATAATTAAGATTGGAGGGGCTAGGGTTGTAGTTCAGTGGTAGAACGTTTGCCTAGCACGTGCAAGGCTCTAGGTTCGATCCTGAGCACCACATAAAAAATAAATAAATAAATAAAATAAAGGTATTGCATCCAACTATAACTACAAAATAAATATTAAAAAAAAAATTGGAACATGAAGTAACGATTTGGAAAAGTTGGCCTGGACATGTAAAAAGATAAAAAAGCATGTATGCTCTCTTGCTCTTCTGCTTCTGCATGTGATGACACAACAAGAAGACCCTCACTACATGCCAGCACCTTGATCTTGGTTCAGATTCCAGAACACTGAGGAGATAAATTTCTGTTCTTTCTAAACCACCCATTCACTGGTATTATCCTATTGCAATCCAAAACAGACTAAGCCAGCATGTGACTGTACCTAATTTAGATCCAGAGGAAATTTCAAAGACCACTAATTATGTAGATAAGTTTTAAGGATTGTATAAATGCAAATTTCTTCCTGTTTCACTTTAAGAAATATTAAAATATAACTTATAAAACAATTTGTTTAGAAAAATATCATTGGGCTGAATGCAGTAGCACATGCTTGTAATCCCAGTGGTTTGGGAGGCTCACATACCATCAGCCTGGTCAGCTTTTCCTGAGTAATTGCTTCCAGTTCATACAGGTTTAATCTGTTTTCAAGTTACACTGATGTTTCCTATTGTTACTAAATGGTAGGACAAGTACTGGGGAGATTTAGGGTCTACAGACTGAGAGACTCAATAATTTCTTGTGGAACAATCTAGGTTGGATATTATTATAAGTCAAATAAGTTGCATAGAATATGTTTTTAATGAAGGCATCAATAAGAATGGTGCAATGAAATCACAGACAATTTCCAAGGACTGAATTTTTAAATTTTATGTATCCATGAAACATTACATTGAGAAAATATAGCCTTTATGGGCCTTCAGGGACTTTTAAACAAGAACATACATGCAAGAAAAAGTGATATGACATACCATTATGAAACTTTCCAATGTCACTAAATGAATGAGGATGAAGTACTAGGAAAGATGTGGCTGTTTACATATAACTACAATACTTTATTAGCATTGATGGGTAGCAATAAGCATATAAAAGTACATATCATGCATAGAAAGTACCTTATTTTTATGAATAGTACTGATGCAGACACTTCTATTAGCTTTTCAAGTTCCTTTAAATGGAATCAGGGAGGGATGCTTGTTAGTGTGATTCTGCCACTTAAGTACAGAAAACAAAAATCTCTTTTAAAATGAGCCATATTTCTAAAATTTCACTCTTTAGGCCAGTAACACAAAGACAAAGAAATGACCTTGACTTAAAAATGCCACCATTAGGCTGGGATTGTGGCTCAGCAATAGAGCACTCGCCTAGCACATGTGAGGCCCTGGGTTTGATCCTCAGCACCACATAAAAAATAAATAAAAAAAAGGTATTGTGTCCAACCACAAATAAATATAAATATTAAAATCAAATGCCACCCTTGTAAAATTGCATCCTTTTATTTTTAGTATGAAAGAAGCTTTATCCATAAAGCAAAAGTAAAGATATTGTAAGAAAAAAGTTATTTTTTTTTTCTTTTCCCTGCATCATAGTTATAAAGTCTAAATAAATCTTGGTTCTTTTGATGGTTAGCTAACTGAACTTGATTTGATGAAGCTACTATAGGCTTCCTTCTTAAAGTCTCTTAAAATAAAAATAAGTTGAATTGATTAGTAAAATACATGCATTATACCAAACATTTTACATATACCAGCTCTCTTAATCATAGCATTCTCCCTAAGGCAAAGACATTCTTATAGATTTTATTCCTTTTTAACAGATGAGCATACATATGCCAAATAAGATGAGAAACTCCCACCACAAGTCCAAACTAACAGAAAATCCTCTTGACTCTAATTTCAACTTTATGTACATTCTCATCCTTTCTCAACATCACTACTGCTACCACCATCATCTATCGCTTGGTTAAAAAAATTTAGTGTTTTAAAAATCAGATTTACAACATTAAGAAGACTGAGAACAGAAAGGCTGATTGAATTTCTAAACATGAAATTTTAGTTACTTATTACTTAAACAACAACAATACATGTATTGAAATTCATTTTGAGTCCTAAACATTTGTTTTCAATATTATGACTCATGGCATTCTAAACTCAATATAAGTGCTAAATGTTTTTTTTAAAAAATGTTTGTAGTTATAGTTGGAAACAAAAAAAAAAAAAACTTTATTTTATTTATTTATTTTTACTTGGTGCTGAGGATGGAACCCATTGCCTCACATGTGCTAGGCGAGCACTCTACAGCTGAGTTACAAACCCAGCCTGGTGAAATGTTTTTTAAAATGATCTCATATATAAGGTTGTTGCTTGTTGTGGTTTGGACATGTTTTATCCCCACCAAAACTTGTTGCAATTTGCTTCCCAGTGTGACTGTGCTGAGAGATAGTGGGCCATTCAAATGATAATCAATTTATAATGGCTCAACCTTCTTAAGGTACTGGATTGGGCTTGAACGAGTGAATTGAGTCTTTCAGGATTAGATTAGTTACTGTGAGATCAAGTTACCTAAAGCATGGTTTCTCTAAGTGTTTTGCCTCTTATGCACATGCCTGCTTGCAACTCTCACACCTATTCCCTTCATAAGATGCCCTGCACCATGAGGCTCTCAAGAAGTGTCAACAAGATGCTGGTACTATGCACTAAATAATGCATGTATTTTAGTAATCTGTTTTCTTCCAAGTTATCCAGCCTCCAATAGTTTGTTGAATCAACATAAAATGAACTAATGCACTGATAGAGAAATAAGTTTTGCTTTGAGAACTCCCTTTGTCTATTTATTTGTGGGGAGGGGGACTCTTAGAAGAGGGGGTTCAATCACACTTTTAAAACAGAATTTTTGATTATATAAAGATACCCTGTGAAAGGTTTAAGATCATTTTGTAGGAGGTATGTACTGATATCAGTATCATGAAAATAGAGACAAATGAAAATTAGGTTACTATCAAGTCAACACACATTAGAGGAAAATATTTTCAGTCTACACACAAAGTACAAAAGTAAAAGATTAAAATACTCAGTTATTAATAAGTACCTTTGGAAAAATCAAGTACTCAAATACTATATTTAAAAGTTGGATAAATATTAAAATCCATAATATAAATGTATTATTAATGAAATGTTAATTGAAACATTAATCCCTTTTAAATCTTGGTATGTATCCATTGAGGAATATAAAAATGGGTCACATGCATGAAATACACAAGAAAACATTTACTCATAGAAAATACAAATTTTAGTGCAGAAACCAATTTTCAAATTTGAAAGAAAGCTGTATTATTGGAGTATAAAGCTCAGTTTTTTTGTGTTGCTTTTGTTCTTCATAATTTATTCTGTGGTACATCATCTTGCTGTCAAATTTTTTGAAGTGTCTTATCCTGATCATACTAACTTGTTCAAGTACATGTCTATCAGAAAATGTTTTGTCATTAAGTCCTGTGTAGTCATCAAATTAGATTTGATCAAAGGGTGGGGGAATACCATGACAAGAGAAGGAAGATCAGTAGAGTAGAGGAAGGGAATAGAAGCTGAGGGAAAAGGGACAGAAAAAGCGAGGCACAGTATAATGAAATTGAGGTGGGATGGAAAGGGAGAGAAAAGGGAAATTGCATGGTAATGGAGGGAGACCCTCATTGTTATACAAAATTACATATAAGAGGTTGCGAGGGGAATGGGAAAATAAACAAGGATAGATATGAATTACAGTGGATGGGGTAGAGAGAGAAGATGGGAGGGGAGGGAGGGGGGATGGTAGAGGATAGGAAAGGTAGCAGAATACAACAGTTACTAATAGGGCATTATGTAAAAATGTGGATGTGTAACCGATGTGATTCTGCAATCTGTATTTGGGGTAAAATTGGGAGTTCATAACCAACTTGAATCTAATGTATGAAATATGATATGTCAAGAGCTTTATAATGTTTTGAACAACCAATAAAAAAAAATTAAAAAAAAAAAGAAATATACCAAACTATCATATATATATATATATATATATATATATATATATATATGAATATCACAGTCAATTTCACCTTTATGCATATCTATAAATCACTAATTTAACAAAACACTATGAATGAAAAGAAGGAAAATCAGTACAGTAGAGGAAAGGGAACAGGGGGAGGGAGAGGGAAAGAGGAAGCACTGGGGAGCAAATTGGAGCAAATTATATCCCATGCATATAGAACTATAACAAAATTATATATATATATATATATATATATATATATATATATATATATATATATATTATAACTATAATTCACTAATGCATTTTTTAAAGTTGGTAAGGCATTAATTGTCTAAAACAAGTTGAAAGAAGCAAATACCAATTAACTTCCACAGCTAATATCTAATTGGGAAATATGACTTTAAAAGGAGAGTAATAATTTAGAGAATTATGATTTGCTTCATACATGGTAATTAAACTGTGATTATATTGCTTTTGGTTAATATGTAGAAATTAATCTTCATGTAAGAATGCAAAATATCAGAATATAATTTCATATAATTTCCAAACTACTCAAATAAATGACTCCAAGGGAAATAGAGTCATCCTATTCTGCTTTTCAAACTGCTTGAGAGAACTGTTTAAGAAAGTGAATGGTGATACATAAAGGAAAAAAACACCAAATGAAAACAATACTGGGGCTGGGTTTGTGGCTGAGTGGTAGAGTGCTCACCTAGCACATGTGACGTACAGGATTCAAAACTCAGCACCACATAAAAATGAAATAAAGATATAAAAAGGTAAGAATGCTTGGATTATAATGTCAATTTTGCCTTCTAAAATGTGTGTAGACTTAGTTGAATTACTTACATTTCTGAGGCATAATTGCACATCTTTGAAATGTGGTATTCCAGTATATATTATTAATAAACACTATTAAGATAAAAAGATAATGTATTTTGAAATTTCCTTGTGAGATGGTGACCATAGGAAAGGAATTTTCAATAGTTCAGTAGTTGGAGATGATGACAGAATAATATACAAGGAAATCTACATCAGTACTGGAAATTATACAAGAGTAGCATACATATTCCAAAATATTAAAGGAATGTTTAAGGAGATAATATGTTACATAAATGAAGAAAAAGACAAAGTTCATTGTCAGTATCTCCTTACTGCAAGAGGAACTGCACGCGAAATTTGCCGATATAACTGATCATATAAGAACTTGCCTTCTGTCCTGAAAAAGTAGAGTAACAATAATCTCAAGATTAACAATCACAATAGTCAACTGATTAAAAGGAGAATCTATCCACATTGCTTGAATCAATCACAGTCTATAAGATATTGTTTTAAGATAAACATAAAACATAAAAAATGATGTCTTTGAATAGATTTTATAGCACAAAAATTAGTTGACCATATTCAAAGTAGACCAAAGTATACTAGTTATTACAATAAAAATAGGGCTTACTTTTATCTAAATGATTTTAGATTAATACCATTCAAGAAAGCAAATAAGCTATTTTATTTATTTATTCATTTATTTATTTATTTATCCCCAGCACCAATCATGGATTTTATTTTGTGTTACAGAATTAAGAACTTTGATTGTATTAAATTTGTTTGAGGAATATTATTTACATATAATAATTATCCTGTCCAGTGAAAAATTTCAAAATGTATAAAGCATAATGAAATAGTATTTTTTAATTATTTCTTACAAACATCACAATACAGGAGTTCATTACATTCATAATTTTTTTGCATTACAATTCTTAATACACCTTTATACCACAATTTATCAAATCTTTGTTTGTATATAAGGTATGTTGACACCAAGTTCACATCTTCATACATAAATTTTCTGTAGTGATGACCGTCTCCTTCCACTATCCATGCTATTCCCCTTCTTCCTCCCTTTCCCTCCCACCCCTATTCCCTATCTAGAGGTAATTTTCCATCCCTGCTCTCCCTCCCTACCCCACTTTGAGTCACCCCCCTTATATCAGAGAAAACATTCGGCATTTGTTTTTTGGGGATTGGCTAACTTCACTTAGCATAATCTTCTCTAATGCCATCCATTTCCCTGCAAATTCCATGATCTTATTATTTTTTAGTGCTGAGTAATATTCCATTGTGTATAAATGCCACATTTTTTTTTATCCATTCATCCACTGAAGGACTTCTAGGTTGGCTCCACAGTTTAGCTATTGTGAATTGTGCTGCTATAAACATTGATGTGGCTGTGTCCCTGTAGTATGCTGTTTTTAGGTCCTTTGGGTATAGACCGAGGAAAGGGATAGCTGGATCAAATGGTGGTTCCATTCCAAGATTTCCAAGGAATCTCCATACTGCTTTCCATATTGGCTGCACCAATTTACAGTCCCAGCAGCAATGTGTGAGTGTACCTTTTTCCCCACATCCTCAACAACACCTGTTGTTGTTTGTCTTCAAAATGGCTGCTATTCTGACTGGAGTGAGATGATATCTTATAGTAGTTTTGATTTGCATTTCTCTGATTGCTAGAGATGATGACCATTTTTTTCATATATTTGTTGATAGATTGTATATCCTCTTATGTTCAGGTTCTTGGCTCATTTTTTGATTGGATTATTTGTTTTTTTGGTGCTTATCTTGTTGAGCTCTTTATATACCCTAGAGATTAGAGCTCTATCTGATGTGTGAGGGGTAAAAATTTGTTCCCAGGATGTAGGCTCCCTATTCACCTCACATATTATTTATTTCTCTTGCTAAGAAAAAACTTTTTAGTTTGAATCCATCCCATTTGTTGATTCTTGGTTTTAATTCTTGTACTATAGGAGTCTTATTAAGGAAGTTGGGGACTAAATCCACATGATGAGGCACTGGGTTTGATCTTTAGCACCATATAAATAAATATATTGTGTCCATTGGCAGCTAAAAAATTTTTAAAAAGTGCAATGAAGTAATCAGATTAAAAATGAAAGATGTATCAAACATATACATTTATATGTAATTAAGATGAAATATTAAATATATAAAACTAAAAATGTGTAGAAGAAATAATACAAGAGTTTAGAAATTAGAAACTAAAATTTGCATACAAGTACTTCTCCAGAAAAGAATCATTGTCACAGAATATTAAAGTAGTGTTCAGGAAGACAAATTCTAATGACTTTCTGAATGTGCACAGGAATAGTGCAAGTAAATTGTAACTTTAAAAAAATATACGTGCATATGTGACTACACCATTGGTGTGATTCTACATCATGTACAACCAGAAGAATGAAAAGTTATGTTTCATATATGCATGATGTGTCAAAGTACATTCTACTGTCATGTATAACTAATTAGAACAAATAGAAAATAACAATAAAGAAAGAAGCAGTATTGGAAAAGCATGGAAACAGGCATTTAAAGGGAATGATTCAGAATGTTCAAGGTGAAATGATCTGATGGATGATACAGATAGAGACATTGAGATAAATTCTTTATATAAGGTTTAAGATTTTTTTTAAATGAAGATACCAGTGAAATGAATTAGAACTATGGCTCAAGCAGATATGGTAATGCTTTGCATTACTTTCTAATAAACCTTCCATTTTCTTGTCCTCAAATATCAAATGCTAAGCTTCAAATACTCATTTGAGAACAGTTTTTCTAAAAAATTTTCCAAATGAGAAAAAAAATATTGCTGTGTTATAAATTAACTTAAAGCATAACAAATCACACACATTTTTTTTTCTCATAGGATCTGTAGGTTGAGAAACAGATCTGTAGGTTGAGAGACAGATAAGCTGGCTCTATGTCTCACAAGGCTTCAGTTAGATTCTGGTCTTACCTGAAAGTTCAGCTCAACAATTTTTAGTTTCCTAGATATTTTATGTAGCTGTTGGAAGAATTTACTACATGCTGTTAAACTGCGACTTTGGTGTTCCATGAACTATAGGGCATATTTCCTTTGATTTTGTGGTATGTGTGTGTCTCCATTGAGGATCTGACAGCATGAAAGCTGACTTCATTAGAATGAGAATGCATAATAAGAATGGAAGTCAGTCTTTTGTAACACAATTACAAAAGTGACATTCCATCACATTTGTTATAATGTCTTTATTAAAAACAAACCATTAGGTAGAGACTACATTCCAAATTCAGAGGCACATTATAGAAAGGTTGCCAATGTTGGGTAGCAGAGGGTCATTAAGAGCCTTGTCAAAAGATGGAGTTTACAACAATAATTCTAGTAAAAATAAGCAATAAGATTAAAAAGTTCTAGCTATCTATGGATCTATTTATCATATATCTATATTCTTTCTATTCTGGGAATGAAAAAAAAAACACTGTCAAAAATACAATTTTGATAAAATTTAAAGGAAATCTGTAATTCAACCTTGATATATGACCACAATTTTTACATAGGAGGTTAAGACAAAAGTAAATGCTCATAGTTATAATCAACTTATAACCAACTGGTCATAAATCATGAGAAATTTAAGATTCTAATGAATTAAGACAAAAAGTAAAGTTATAATCTAATTAACATAGATTCAAATTTGAAATGAAAGCTTAAAAAGGGGGGTGGGGGCATGGGAGTAGGAAAGATGGTGAAATAAGACAGACATCATTACCCTAGGTACACACATGATTGCATGAATGGTGTGACTCTACTATGGGTACAACCAGAGAAGTAAAAAATTGTACTCCATTTGTGTAAAATGAATTGAAGAACTTTCTGCTGTCATGTATAACTGATTAGAACAAATAAATAAATTAAAATAAAAATCTATAAAAAAGAAAGAAGTAAATAGTGAAGAGCAAAAAGTCAATACAACTGAACATTTAAATATAATACATAAATTCAATTAATAAAAAATGTTAAAAATATGTTTACAATGAGCCTAGAAACCTTTATAACTGGAAATATGTGAATATGTTTAGAATTTAAAATATGAAATTGTTCTTGGAAGAGAAGATAAATTACATAATAGATAATTTTAGATAATCAAAAATTCCCAAACCCCAAATTATTTAAGAAAAGAATCAAGAAAAGAATTCATGAGAAGTTTAAAATGGTAAATTTCTTGTAAGAAATGCATAGCTGTATTTTCACTTTGTAATGAAAAATGTGTAAATTCAAGGCTATTTTAAAAGTGTGAACAAGATAAATGAAAGAAACCAAACTTAGAAGGACAAATACCTAGGATCCCACTTATATAAGGCATGCAAGGTAGTTACCAGGGGTTGGAGGTAAAGAAAAATTAGCACGTTTAAAGGGTAAAATTTTAACAATAGAAGATGAATAAACTCTAGAGGTATCCTGCACAAATTAGTCTGTATATTTTAAAATGTCATATAGTACACTGAAATATTTAAGAGGGTAGATATCTAGGTAAGTGTTCTACCCACAATAAGAACAAAAAGATGGGAGGCAGAAGGAAACTTTTAGAGGCAATGAAAATGATTATCACTTTGATTGTGGTGTTTTTTTTTTCAGAGACATATGCATATGTTCAAACCCATAAAGTTGGATAGCCTAAATATGTGCGATTTTTGTCAATGATACCTCAATAACAATATTAAAAATGTAAGCTTGATTCAAATTTAATAAGATATTTAAATGTCAATTAATTTCATAATTCAAAAGATAATAAGATCACAAAAAAAAACAGAAACAAACACTGAAAAATTGAAGCCTTAAAATTGTGCAAGATTAGGAGGCATAAGAATCAAAATCATGAAAAGGAATTACAAATTTTGGTGAAAATTATCAATATAATAATGAATATAAACTGTTTATCATCTTTCTGACATTATGATGAAACACTAGAGATGATTAACTAATTGGGAAGTTTTGTTAGACACACAATTTTGGAGGTTCAAATCTGTGATCTATTGAATCATTAAATAGCAACATCAATAAAACATAGAGAAAAGACAACCAAGTAAAATAAGATATAAACTATAAATGTAACCATCAAAAACAGAGTACATTTTTTAAAAATTGAAGAGAGTAGCTTGTAAACATCATTGCAAATAAATTTAAAAACCTGGATTATAAGGATAATTTCATAGGAATACATAGATGACTAAAACTTATCCTATATGTTTACAAAGAGGACTTAAAAACACCATGCTCCAGGGACACAGCCACATCAATGTTTATAGCAGCACAATTCACAATAGCTAAACTGTGGAACCAACCTAGATGCCCTTCAGTAGATGAATGGATAAAAAAAAATGTGGCATATATATACACAATGGAATATTACTCAGCAATAAAGTAGAATAAAATCATGGAATTTTCAGGGAAATGGATGCAGTTGGAGAAGATAATGCTAAATGAAGTTAGCCAATCCCCCCAAAAAACAAATGCTGAATGTTTTCTCTGATATAAGGAACCTGATTCATAGTGGGGTAGCGAGGGGGAGCATGGGAGGAATAGACAAACTTTAGATAGGGGAGAGGAGTGGGAGGCAAAGGGAGGAGCTAGGGGGTTAGCAATGATGGTGGAATGTGATGGACATCATTATCCAAAGTAGATGTATGAAGACACAAATTGGTGTGAACATACTTTATATACAACCAATGATATGAAAAATTGTGCTCTATATGGGTAATATGAATTGTAATGCATTCTGCTGTCATTTATTTTTAAAAAAATCAATAAAAATTGTATACCATCTTCCATTGAAAACAATACAGGAATGTATTAAGTAACTACTAGGCCAAGAAATTTCATAGGTGAATTTTTTGTAAATCCTGAAAGTAATACAACTCTCAATAAATTATTCCGAGCACTAAGAAGAAAAAAATCTTCCTCAATTATTTTTAGAAGTAAATAATACTACACAAACCAGATGGAATAAAAACAAAGAATACTACAAAGTAACATCACTCATTAAGATCATCAAAAAAGGAAACTGGCACCAAAATAGACATAAAGTCCAATGGTACAAAATAGACAACACAGAGACAAACCCACATAAATATAATTGTCTCATTCTAGACAAATGCTGCAAAAAACATATATTGGAGAAAAGATAGCTTCTTCAAAAAATGATCCTGGTAAAACTGGAAACTAAACCTCTCTCTCTCACCCTGCATAAAAATCAACTCAAAGTGGATCAAAGACTTAAGCACTAGAACAGAGACCCTGAGCCGAATAGAAGAAAAAGTAAGGCCAAATCTTCACCATGTTGGCTTAGGATTTGACTTCCTTAACAAGACTCCTAAAGTGTAAGAATTAATAAATGGGATGGAATCAAACTAAAAAGCTTCTTTATAGCAAAGGAAACAAGAGTGTGAAGAGAGAGCCTGCAGAATTAAATAAAATCTTTACCACACATACCTCAGATAGAGCACTAATCTCCAGGATATGTAAAGAACTCAAAAAAATTAACAACAAAACCCCCAAATAACCCAATCAATAAATGGACTAAGGAACTAAACGCACACTTCACAGAAGAAGAAATCCAATTGATCAACAAATATATGAAAAAATGTTCTAGCAGTTAGAGAGATGAAAATCAAAACTTCTCTAAGACTTCATCTCCAATCAGAATGACAATTATCAAGAATACAAGCAATAATAAGTGTTGATGAGAATGTGGAAAAAAAGGTACACTTATACATTGCTGATGGGACTACAAATTGGTGCAGCCAATACAGAAAGCAGTGTGAAGATTCCTCAGAAAACATGGAATGGAACCACCATTTGACCCAGCTATCCCACTCATTGGTTTATACCCAAAGGACTTAAAATCAGCATACTACAGTGATACAGCCACATCAATGTTTATAGAAGCTCAATTCACAACAGTTAAATTAAGGTGGAATCAACCTGGATGCTCTTCAACAGATAAATGAATAAAGAAAATGTGGTACATATATACAATAGATTATTACTCAGCCTTAAAGAAAAATAAAATTATGGCATTTGCAGGTAAATGGATGTAAGTAGAGAATATCATGCTACGTGAAATAAGCCAATCCCCCAAAACCCAAAGCCAAATATTGATAAGTGCATGCTGATTCATAATGGGGGTGGGGAGGGAAGAATGAAGAAACTCTGGACTAGGCAGAGGGAAGTGAGGAGAAGAGAAGGGCTGAGGGTATGGGAAGAAATACAGAATGATTAATTGATATGTATTCCAGAAATGCAAGATCATTCTAATATTAGGCAAATCATTAAAAATTGTACTATATTAATAAATCTAAAGAAAAGATATACCATTATTTGTATTTCAAAATGGATTTGACAGATTCCATATATTTTTATGTTTCATAGCTGTATATATATATATATATATATATATATATATATATATAATATTATATGTATATATATATGTATAATACATATATAGTTTATATACAGGATATAAGTTGGCAAGAAGAGGAAAGCTAATAATGGGAATAAGCAGGGACAATGATAAAATACTATTTATTATATATGCATATATATAATTATATATAGTATATTGTGTTGATATTTATGAGTAATGTTGATTTATAGTCTTTTTTTCTTATTTAAAAAGCAAACATTAAAAGTATTTCCATTAAGATGAGGAGCAAGGTGAGGAATCACATTACATTAACTTCTATTTAAATTTGGATTAGAAGGGGATGCATTTGGACAAAAATAAACCAATTAGACGCATAAGAATAAGTAAAGAAGATATAAAATTACCTCTATGTATAGATTATAGAATGCCAAGAAATTCCCAGATAATCTATGATTAAACTTAAAGTAACTTAAACAATACATAAATAAATTTAATAAAATCATAAGAAAAAGTTAACATACAAATAATCTCCACACACAGGAATAATAAATTGAAAATAGTGACAGAGAAAATCTTATTTGCAGGAGTAAGTGAAAGATTAAACTCTTTAGGAATAATTTTAACAAGAAATATGCAAACTTACAGGAGGAACATTTTAAAACTCTTCTGAAAGATAGATAGACTGAAACACATGGAGAGACATGTTTCATTCATTTTTTTTTTTTTTTTTTGGTACTGGGAATTGAACTCAGAGGCACTCAACCACTAAGCCTCATCCCCAGCCTTATTTTGTATTTTATTTGGAGACAGGGTCTCACTGAGTTGCTTAGCACCTCACTAAGTTGCTGAGGCTGGCTTTGAACTCATGATCCTCCTTATCTCACCCTCCTGAGCCACGGGGATTACAGGCATGCCACTGGGCCCAGCAACATGTTTCAGTCTTGAATAAGATAATTATCTGTTAGAAGTTTACTGTCCTCATAAATTATAAATTCAATATAATCATAGTAAAATTACAAGACATTTTATAGTGCTAAACAAGTTGAATATAATATTCATATGATAAAACAAACCTGCAAAATTCAAACACTGAAAATAAATGTTATAATAAGATATAAGATTTATCAGACACTTAAACAAACTATGACATCTGTATGATTAAAGCAACTTAGTGATGTTGCATGAATAAATAAATAGACTGTTATGGTTTGGATATTAGGTGTTCTTCAACAGCTCATGTGTGAGACAATGCAAGAAAATTTAGAGGTGAAATAATTGGGTAATGAGAGCTGCAATATAAACAGTGAATTAATCCCCTCATACGGATTAAGTAGGTGATCACTGTAGGCAAGTAGCATGTGGGTGGAGGAGGTGGGTCTCTGGGGTATAGCTTTGGAGTGTATATTTTGTACTTGGTGAGCCAAGTGTAGTGACTTTCTGCTTCTTGATTGTCATGTCCTGAGCTGCTTTCCTTCACCACAGTCTTCCACCACAATGTTTTGCCTTACCTCAGGCCCTGAAGAATGAAGTTGGCTGTCTATGTACTGAGACTTCTAAAAACATGAGCTCTAAACAAATTTTTCCTCCTACAAAATTGTTTTTGTCAGATATTTTGCTCACAGCAGTGAATAGCTGACTGATGGACTAGAACAGAAATTTCAGAAGTATACACATATACATCTAAAATTTTAAAATATGAGTAAGGTGTGCTCTCAAATCACTGAGGCAAAGATTAAAATTAATTTTTAAGTAAATTGTGTTAGAATAACTGAGTAGCCACTTGAAAAAAAAGATAAAATTAGATTCAAATTCCTAAACATAAACAACAATGAACTCCAGCTAGAGTAGGCATGTAAAGTAAAAAATTAATAATGAAAATATAAAAAAGTCAGAATACTAGAAAAAATATACAACTGAATTCCTTTTTAACTTCAGTGTAAGTAAAATTTCCTAAATGTGAATAAAAGCAAAATATTGAACATTTTGAGAATACACACACACACAGACACACACAGACATATATATATATATATATATATATATATATATATATATATATATATATATACACACACACACACACACACAAACACTTATGTATGTATATATGTGTATGTAAATATTTACATATATATGACCAAAATGCGCTTTTAAAGTTAAAATCAAGCTTATGAACTAATAAAAAATTATAACATAAATAATAGATATACCACAAAGAGTTAATATCCCAAATGTATAAGACACTTAAACTTTGGAAGGAAAAGGTACACAATCAATAGAAATATGTGAAAAATACATGGATAACCCACTTCCATATACATATATAATACATATACTCTGCACATATTGAAGAATATTTCCAACCCTATATCATTAGAGCTACACAAATCAAAATAATGCTGTGATCTCATATCTTGCTTACCAAAAACTGATAAAAATTTAAAATGTAACAAATCCTGGTGATGAGGTTGTGGGGAAACAGGCATTCTCATGTGTTATTGGTAGAAATGCAAACTGGCATGGCTTTTCTTGAAGGAAATTTGTGAATATTTAACAAATATGGTAAGGTAATTAGTAGGTATTACTGGCTTTGACAGCATAATGAAAACTACTTCTCCTGAGACTTATGGACCATTATGAAAGAAAACATCATTTTCCAGATCAATGGCTTTATACCATATACCATGGGATGTTTTAATTTGTTCAAACAATGATACATCAGCTGTGCTTAGAGGAAAAACGTTGTTAAATTTATGAAAATTTACTGTCATTTTCCAAGATTCTTCAACCTTCCGCAAAGGCCAAATAGGAGAGCTGATGGGAATGTGGTGACAATTACAACATATACATTTTTCAAGTTCTTGCAGATGGCATTGATCTCTGTAGTCTCTCCAGGAAAACAATGTTGCTTTTGATTTTTTATTTTCCTATGTAGAGACAATTCTAATGGCCCCATTGGCATTTCCCACCATAATAATACTCCTCTCCACAGTTCAGGGAATCAATGTGGAAATTCTGCCAGCTACTAAATAATTCTATTCCAATTATGCATTATGGAACTCAATAAATAGTGACATGATACATTCAGATAACCACTGTCAGGAAAACCTGGGCTAAAATTCCACTGATCATCTGACCTCTACAAGCCCCTATTCTGACAGGTGGAACACAATGACACTTCATGGCTCCTTAGAATCAGTGTCAGTTCAGAGCTAGTATCCAATAAATGTCTGATTATTTTATTTTCCTCAATATACAATTACTCTGGTAAAAGGCCATGAGCCCCTCTGGGAAAGCCTGGGAGAAAGCTAAGGGTATAAATTTTTCTGCAGTGCATGAAATTCTTCCTCCAGGGTACCCAGGATCTGACTAATTCAAAGAATTCTGGGTCTGCATAAACAGGTTCAAGAAATAACTGAGGGGCCACAATTTTCTTTATGATTCCAGTGAAACTTTTTCTCACATGGCCTATACTTACTGAGATAAAGGGAACAAATAAGTAGGCTTCTCTAGGAATTCTACGATCAATAAGTCAAAGCCACATGTTTTCAGGAGTTAGACTATTCTGATTACTGCTTTGACTTTGTTGTCTGTTATAGCATCCATGCCTACCTTGCTTTTGGCAGTTGTATTACAGTGTTTGGTTCCTGCCACTCTGGCATCCAACTATTCCTATTGCATTTAGGTTTCCCACTTCAGTGACTGTGATTCTCTCTGTAAGGTCCAGGATAAAGAGAATAATCATAAACCTGCCTCTTCAAGGATGCTGTGGATCCCCTTGCCATTTTATTTCTCAAGGTATTGGTTAAAAGTTTTTAGCGGATTGTATCATGCTCACCCACCATGGGGAGAGCCATCTTCTTTATTAAGTTGGTCCCCCATTCACATTCTAGCCCCATCTGGAAATACTCTCATAGACACATCTAGCAATACTATTTCCCCATTTATCAGAGCATTCCTTAGCACAGTCAAATTGACAGCCAAAATTAGTATTATAAGCAAGTTTTTCAAGTATAATTAAAATTCTATAACTTTCTTCACAGACTCTGGCTTTAAGAACTAAATAAAAATATGTTTAATGGTTTTCCTTGCTACACTGTTCATTAATTAATTATTCACATATTTATGTATTTGGCAATATTTATTAAATATACCTTATATGTCTTATGTACAATCCAGGAAATAAAAAGACAATTTTCACAATTGCTATCATTGCCTTACTTAAAATGTATTATGGTAAATTTGTCATTACCTCATTGCGTTTTAGCTCTTTCATCTGTCAAATGGGAATATTAACAACTAATCTTTATAGTCATTTGAGAGATGAATTATGCACATAAACGTGCTGAATAGAACTCAACACAATGTTTCTTCTCCATAAATGATAACTCCTACTTTTCTTTCATTTCCACATTTTATTTTTACTAAAGTATATTGCTGATATTATAAAAATGATAGACTTTTTTTTAAGAGAAACTCTCCCATTTAAGCAGGAGTATGGCTTGTGCCAAGATGCATTTTCATCAGCTCTTACTTGTTCTTGTCCTCTTTTGCAACAAAGAAATACAAACCAAGACCCTGTTAAACTGTGGAATTCCTAGACCATTTCTCAATCGGGATGAGAAAACATGCAGCCACCTGGAGTATGTGTTCTTGTTATAGTTTCATGAATTTAACCCAATGTGTTTTATATGTTAGCTGCAGAACAAGTGTATTTTCAGATTTTATATTTGTTAGCTATGTGCTTTTTTGATTTGGTCTTCTTTTTCTAAGGCTTTTAGATATAATGTTAGCTCATTTATTTGTTGAATTTTTCTTCTTTTAAGGAATGAACTCCATGCAATATACTTTCCTCTTAGTACTGCCCTCATAGTGTCCCAGAGATTTTGATATGTTGTAAGAGTGTTCTCATTTATCTCTAAGAATTTTTAATCTCCTTTTTGATGTCTTTTGCAATTTATTGTTCATTCAATAGCATATTACTTAGTCTCCAGGTGATGGAGTAGCTTCTATTTTTTATTTTATCATTGATTTTTAAGTTGATTCTATTATGATCTGATAGAATGCAGGGTAGTCTATCTACTTGTTTGTATTTGCTAAGAGTTTCTTTGTGACATAATATATGATCTATTTTAGAGAAGGATCCATGTGCTGCTGAGAAGAAAGTGTATTCACTCATTGATGAATGAAATAGTCTGTATATGTCTGTTAAGTCTAAGTTATTGATTGCATTATTCAATTCTATACTTTCTTTGTTTAGCTTTTGTTTGGAAGATCTATCCAGAGGTGAAAGAGGTGTGTTAAAGTCACCCAGAATTATTGTGTTGTGGTCTGTTTGACTCTTGAACTTGAGAAGAGTTTGTTTGATGAATGTAGATGCTCCATTTTGGGGGGCATATATATTTATTATTGTTATATCTTGTTGGTGTATGTTTCCCTTAAGAAGTATGAAATGTCCTTCTTTATCCCTTTTGATTAACTTTGGCTTGAAGTCTACTTAATTGGATATGAGGATGGAGACCTCTGCATGTTTCCATGGTCCATGTGAGTGGTATGATTATTCCCAACTTTAGTCAGTGGATGTCTTTTCCTATGAGATGAAACTCTTGAAGTTGGCATATTGTTGGGTCTTTTATAAAAATCCAATCTGCCACTCAATGTCTTTTGATTAGTGAGTTTAGGCCATTAACCTTTAGGGTTATTATTGAGATATGATTTGTATTCCCAGCCATTTTTGTATATTTTTAGTATTTAACTTGATTTGTTTTCTCATTTGATTAGTTTTTCCTTTAGTGTAATACCTCCCTTTGCTGATTTTCATTGTTGTTTTTTTTTTTTTTTATTTCCTCCTCATGGAATATTTTGCTGAGGATGTTCTGTAGTGCATGCTTTTTAGTTTATAAATTCTTTTAAGTTTTGTTTATCATGGAAGGTTTTTATTTTGCCATCAAATCTAAAACTTAATTTTGCCAGATATAAGATTCTTGGTTGGCATCATTTTCTTTCAGAACTTGGTGTATGTTGTTCCAGGATCTTCTAGCATTCAGAGTCTGGGTTGAAAAATCTTCAGATATCCTAATTGGTTTCCCCCTATATGTAATCAGATTCCTTTCTCTTGTGGCTTTTAAAATTCTCTCCTTAGTCTGTATGCTAGGTATTTTTATTGTAATGTGCCTTGGTGTGGATCTTTTTTAATTTTATACATTTGGTGTCCTGTAAGCCTCTTGTATTTGATTTTCCAATTCATTCTTCATATTTGAAAATTTTTTCTGATAATATTTCATGAAATAGATTGTTCATTCCTTTGGTTTGGAACTCTATGCCTTCCTCTATCCCAATAATTCTTAAATTTGGTCTTTTTATGTTATCCCATAATTCTTGAATGCTCTGCTCATGGTTTCTTACCATCTTCACTATGTGGTCAACATTCTTTTCAAGATCATATATTTTGTCTTCATTGTCTGAGGTCCTGTATTCTAAGTGATCTAATCTGTTAGTGATGCTTTCTATTGAGCTTTTAAATTGGTTTATTGTTTCTTTCATTTCAAGGATTTCTGTTTGCTTTTTTCCAGAACCTATATCTCCTTATGAAGTAATCTTTTGCTTCCTGTATTTGCTTATGTAGCTCTTTACGAAAATGATCTTTTGCTGCCTGTATTTGCTCTCTTATGTCATCCTTTAATTCACAGAACATTTTAATTATGTGCATCCTACACTCCTTATCTATAATTTCTTCTGTTGTACTTGCCATGGATTCTAATAATACAATATCTTTGTTTGTTGGGTGCACTTTCTTCCCTTGTGTTTTCATGTTCTTTGTGTGCTTTCCCTTTTAGCTCTGTGGATCTGAGGTGTTACAGTTTTTATCCTATAGGTATATAGAGTCCTGCAGTTTCTAATGCCTCTCCTTTAAGGGGGAGAACCATATTAACAGATCCCAATACAAACAATAAACAGCCTTATACCAAGTAAGTGCTATTAAGACGTTTACGGTTTTGTCACAATATACAGAAATGGTGAGTTCAATTATTACCTACAATATAAACTGTAGATTTGCAAAAGGGTCTACAGTTTCTGACAGTGGACAAAGAACCTGGGGTGAGGTGTAAGATGAGATGTTGAAGGGGTAGGAGGTTAGGAAATAGAGTTATTAGATTTTAAGAAGCGTGAAAGATGAATCTAAAGAAGTTGGTTAGTAGCAGGAGAAGAGAGAGAAAGTGATTTTGGGGAGACAAGTAAGTTGGAAGACAATGGAGAGCGTACACAAAACAAACATAAAAATTAATTAAAATAAAAATGTAAAAATAGGAGAGAAAAGAATATACAATACAATTGAAATATACTATTCAGACATCCCAGTTCTCAGTAGCCTAATTCATAAAAAGTATTTGGTTTTACAAATGTTAGGGTGTGAGGGCGAGAGGAGAGAGAGAGAGAGAGAGAGAGAGAAAAGAGAAAAAAAAATTCTCGAAGGAATATACAAGGATTGTTTCTGTTGGAGATCAGTATCTTTTCTGCTTCCCTTCTCATCCAATAGGTGGGGTTTTCTATTGTTTGCTGCTATCTCCACCCTCAGGATGGTGAAGGTTATTAGGGTGGGAGGGTTGGTCTTGGGGACAGAGCTCCTGGAAATGGGGTATAGAACTTTCCATTCCCTGATGGGAGGCTGCACCACAAATATCTCCTTGGGGCCCCCCTTGTGTGATGTGGGCACCTGTTCTTATCTCCTTATATCACCTGTAGACCTCACAACTCCTGGTCTCTAAATTAGTCTCTAAACTGTATCTCACTCACCTCCTCCCTTTCTATTTCCCAATCAGGAACCTCTCTCTCTCCAGAGGTCTTGTTGGCTGCTCTCTAGTGGCTGCACATCTGCATGGAGAGTTGTTTTGTACCGAGCAGTTCAGGGCCAGGCTTTGTGAGCTACACACTGGCTGAGTAGCCACAAGCACTGTGCCCGGTTAACGGCTGTGGGGCAGAGGGGGTGTTGGGGACTATAGGTACCTTGATATTATTTATAGGCCCCAGAAGGTGTCCCAAGCTTGGAGTTGCCCCAACTAAAGAAGGTGACAAAGGTGTCCCAAGATGGAAGCGGCTGCTTTCAGCAATGGGGAGTTGGGTCAGATGGGGCTGGGTGGTGGCATTCGACTGCATGTTCAGAGATGCAGCTCTGTGGGGTGCAGTGTTGTGGCTGACAGCTGTCACCAGACCCTTTCCTGTGTCCCCATGTGCAGGCTACTGCATATAGGGAACTATGGCAGTGGCTGCAGTGTCCCAAGATGGAGGCAACTGGGGGAGTCCCATGTTGGTAGACGGGGGTCCACATGGGATTGTTGGCTGAAGGTCCTGCATGTGGACAGCAGCTGGGTATCCTGTGCAGAAGCAACTGTTACTCATCACCTCCATTAATAACTCACAGAAAAACAGTATTCCCATTACTTGAATCCCAGGTAATGGAGTGACACAGAATGCAGCCTCCCTCTAGCCCCCCTTCTTGGATCCTTCGCAGCTACGTGCTTTTTTAAAATAAGAATTTCATTGGTAAATGAGTATGTCACAGTCTCTTCTGGAAGTTCCCACACTGCTAAAAATTTACAAATTGTCAACAGTGACTTTTTTTTTTAACTTTTAAAAGAAGACTTTACATCATTCCTGGGAGTCATGAATTGACCCTTCGTTTTAACAGTTGTATGGATTATGTGAGTCATATAAGAAATGAGGTGATTTATATATCTAAGGCCTAATGTTATCATCAATAATTGACTATCAGAAACTGTTTCTCATGCTTAGATGTATTACTAATTAGAAGTTTACATTTGTCCAAGGCAAAATATATATAGCCTTTTCTTATGTTTTCTTAATATTTTACATCCAAATACCAATATAAAATTTGTCTGAAAAAAACTAGCATTTTCCTTTCCTTTATCTCAAATTGACCTCTTGGTATTATATGTTTATCTAAAGAAAGATTACAAATAGAAATAATAATTTTCAATATGTTAATATTTCATGTTGAATATTTAATTTGGGCTATAGTTTTATAACTGAGAAATTTCTAACTTTAAGGTTATTGAGATATAATAAATCTATAAATTAAATGAAATACAAACAAGATGTTAATCTGTAATTGTTTGATTCAAATTTTTCATAACATAAAATCCAACTGTCCTTTTTATTAAATATGCATATATTAGGAATTTTATATATAAATTATTTTGACAAACAGATGCAGACATACCTGTGAAAAAGCATTTTTTCCTTTGCTTAGCATTTTGTTGGAGATATTTACTCTATCAAATACATACTCTAATTTAATTTATAATTCATGGATTTCCAAGAATTCTGATGGCAGCCAGGCTGAACTTTGCAACAATTCTAATAGATTTTTACAATAGGTATTTAATTTCCATTGACCATCTCCAAGCAATAGCTAACATGGCATATCTGAGTATTAGGGTCATATCAGAACTGAATTCATTGCTAATTAATATTTAATATATTTTGACTGTATATTCAGTACCAAACACTCTTCTAAACCTGTTATATATATTTAAATAATTCATACTTACAGTAGTCTATTAATTACTACTGTTGTTCACATTTCATAAATAAGGAAATTAAGGCAAAGTTAGTTTAACTGATTTGTCCCAACTTACAGGATAACAATGAAATTAAGTTGCTGACTACATCCATGTTTAAGTAAAAAATATCCTAAAGGATCTTCCAAATTATATTTTTTCTCTTTATTAGTTTATACTATGGCCTTGTACTTTCATTGTCCTTTTAAAGTACTTTGCCTTTTGAAGCTCTTGGAAAAAATCATAGTGAATTCTGAATAGATTGATATTGAAACAAATCCATTTTCTAAGTTCATTCCATGAATCTGGGCCTCCCAACTATTAGAAAATTAGATGAGAATGCAGGAAATTAACTTGATTTGAAAAGATCATATACTATTTATGTTCTATATGTTTTAGTGGGAAATACACCCTGAAATTGTATTAAGGCAGTTGAGCATGTTCCAACTTTATTATAATTTTGCAACCTTGTGAAGGTGACTTAAAATTTCTGAGCCTTAGTTCTGTCATCTATAAAATGAAAATATCATCAACTTCACAGATAAAGAATATTTATAAAGCTTACATCATGTTTTTTGGCATATTATATATGCTCAATGGATGATAGTTGAATCTAAATAATTTCCTATTTAATCTTAAGACTTGATTCTGAATAAATTAATGAGGGTCTACTGAAGTTTTCCATCCCATTTTCCCCCATCAATACAGAATCAATAAGCATTTAATTTGACTGGGGTTTACTTAATTAGTATGAAAAAATCTGGATATTTATATATTTTTTCATCAATTTGCTTTACTTTTAGTTGTCTGGAAGAGTTGCTAAATTGTTTTTATCATTTTATAATGTTCTGTAAGATATAATGTAATGTCACACTACTTTCTCTTGTCTATATTATGTTTATTTTTATTTTTATTTTTGAGAGTGGCAAACAATAATGTGTGCCAGAATAATTTTTAATGTATATGGGCTGCACTCTGCTATCACTTAGTACAGATACATCTTGAAAAATTATGTCCAGTACTATTGTCTCTCCAGTTTTCCTTCTTTTTTTATGTTTTCTTTTTTTTTATTGGTTGTTCAAAACATTACAAAGCTCTTGACATATCATATTTCATACATTTGATTCAGGTGGGTTTTGAACTCCCAATTGTACCCCAAATACAGATTGCAGAATCACGTCGGTTACACATCTACATTTTCACATAATGCCCTATTAGTAACTGTTGTATTCTGCTACCTTTCCTATCCTCTACTATCTCCCCTCCCCTCCCCTCCCATCTTCTCTCTCTACCCCATCTACTGTAATTCATTTCTCTCCTTATTTATTTTCCCATTCCCCTCACAACCTCTTATATGTAATTTTGTATAACAATGAGGATCTCCCTCCATTACCATGCAATTTCCCTTTTCTCTCCCTTATTTATGTTCTGATTCAGTTATGTCGTTAAAGGACAACTTTCAACATTTTTCTTCAGGTAAAGATGTATACATTATATACCTTCTGAATCTGCAAATGATGGAAAATACTTTTTCTAAAAATTTGCCCCTCTTAATGATTGATGTCTTAGATAGGCTTCTAGGCTTCAAGAATTAGAGTTCTTATCTTCCAATTACTTTTTTTTTCCTCCAATGATTTTTTAAAATTTCCTGGTGAGTTTTTGATTTATGAATTACATTTGAAATAAACAACACTATTCTGAATCCTTTGGAAATTACCTTGGAAATTTTTAAGGTATTCTTTTATTCCAGGAATAAATAATTTCCCCAGGATAATTCTGTATAATCAGCTTTTCTGTCATTAGTCTTCCATAAGAGCTCTTTCAATTTCCTAGTTCATTTAAGCCTACTCATTCATGTCTTAATCTGTTCTTGGTGCTATCACAAAACTCTTAGATAACTTATAAATAATAGAAATTTATTTCTTAGAGTTTTGGACATTGGAAGGACCAAAATCAAGGGGTCATCAGATTTGGTGTCTGGTGCTACAAACATGGCCCATTGTTTTTGTATCCTCATGTGTGGAAGAAGCTAGAACGGTGTTAAGACGGCAGAAGAACAAAGGCATGTGCCTTTAACCTCTTCAATAATGGCACTAATCCTCCTCCCCAGCATGGAATAAAACATATGCAAAATAAATATCTCATAGAATATGTATCTAAAATACACAGATAACTCTTTTAGCTCAAAAATTAGAAAGACACTAAGTTGAGGAGGGGAAAAGATCTGAACAGACACCTCACCAAAGAAAATATACAGATGACAAATAATTATATATGGATGCTCAATATCAAATGTTATTATGAAACTGCACAATATGTGGGAATAAGATATCACTGAACAATAATTAGAATGGCTAATTTTTTTAAAAAAATGACAATAATAATTGCTTATAAGAGTAGGTAGCAACCAGAATGCTCATTAATTGCTAATGAGAAAGTAAAATAGCACAACCAGTTTGGAAAATTATTTGCAGGTTCTTCCAACATTAATCTTACTTTATCAGGCAAACTATAAAGTATTTACCCAACTGATGTGAAAAATTACATCCACACAAATAATTGTATGTGGATGTTTTAGTGCTATTTTTCATAATTGCAAATATTGGAATCCATCAAGGTATCTGTTAGAAGTAGATTTAAAAATACTATAGTACATCCATGTAAAAAAATGTTGTTCATTGATAAAAAGAAATAAGCTGTCAAATGAGGAAAAGACATTGATAGATCTTATTTTATTTCTTACATACATGACAATAGTGGAATGCATTACATTCATAATTATTCATTCACAGCACATTTTTTCATAACTCTGTATATACAGTATGTCCATGCCAAATTATAGCCAATCTCAAAAAAACAAATGCCGAATGTTTTCTCTGATATAAAGGGGGGGGGGTGACTCAAAGTAAGGTAGGGAGGGAGAGCATGAATGAAAAATTACCTCTAGATAGGGAATATGGGTGGGAGGGAAAGGGAGGGAGAAGGGGAATAGCAAGGATGGTGGAAGGAGATGGTCATCATTATACAAAATTCACGTATGAAGATGTGAACTTGGTGTCAACATACCTTATATACAAACAAAGATTTGATAAATTGTGCTATAAAGGTGTATTAAGAATTGTAATGCAAAATAATAAGAGAGACATGGATAAATCTTAAAGGCATATAAATCCATATATTTTTTGTAGAATTTTATTAGACATTTAAAAGACATTCTACATCACACCTTACAGAAAAGGGAAGATAGGATATGTCCCAGTGCATTTTATGAAGGTAGCATTACATTGATATAAAAACTGGTTAAATCTGTTCCAAACCCCCAAATAACAAACCAACCCCCAAAACCCAATTATAGATCTCCATTACTCATGAATATAGATGAAAAAATTCTTAAAATATTAGCAAATAGAATTTAGCAATACAAATAATAATTGTATACCATGTCAAGTCGAATTTCTTCCAGACATGCAAAAACGTTTCAGTATTTGAAAATCAGTCAATGTAGACTACCATACTAATGGTGTAATAAAATTAAAATCACAAGTTCATGTTATTTGATTTAAAAATCCTATTTGACACAGTTGAATATCCATTTATAACCAAATATTTCAGAAATATAGGAATAAGTGGGAATTTTCTCAACTTAAGGAACATGTAAAAAAATCCTATAACTGGCTTTGTTATTAATGATAAAAGACTGTATAGTTTCCCATCTAAGACAGGGACTACAAGCCAAAGATATTCACTCCCACCATTCTTAGTCTACAGAATGCTGGAAGTTCTAGTTAGTGTAATAAATCATTATAATATATATGAGTCAGATATGAAGGGGTAAAACTGTACCTGTTTTCAAATAGCATGACTGAATACACAGAAAATTTCAAGCAATTTATAAAAGAAGTTCTAGAATCAATATACGAGTTCAGCAAGTTCATAGGATAAAATTCAATTCTATTTCTACACATAAACAGCAAAATTTGAACACATATCAAAAATGCAAAATAGGTATAATTAACCAAAATACATGTCTTGTATGCTCAAAAATATATAATGCAGGTGGAAAATACCAAAAAGATATAAAGAAATAGAGAGACACCCTATGCTCATAAAGACCCAATTGAGTTAAAGATATCAGTTCTTCAAAAAGAATGACATACATGGCTGGGCACAGTGATGCATGCCTATAATCCCAGCAACTTGGGAGGCTGAGGCAGGAGGATCTCAAGTTCAAAGCCAGCCTCAGCAAATTAGCAAGACCCTACCCAACTCAGTGAGATCCTGTCTCTAAATAAAATATAGACAATAGCTGGGGATGGGGCTCAGTGGTTAAGAGCCTCTGGGTTCAGTCCCTGGTCCCCAAAAATTAAAACAAAAAAGAATGACATGAGTATAATGGAAAATATACAAAACCCCCTACATTTATTTATATAATAAGGCAGAGACACTAAAATACCTTTACCAATTTGGAGAAAGAAGGAAAATTAAGAAAATTCACTCAGTAAGACATCAAGACTTACTATATCACTACTGTAATCAAGACTGAATGGTATAGGTGGAGAAATTTCCAGAGATCAATGAAACATGATGAAGAACTCAGAAATAGATGCTGACAGATATAACCAACTGATTGTTTTAATTTAACATTTTTATCAATATTCATTAGTTGTACAAACTAATGAGGTTTAGTGTGAGATTTTAATACATGTATATAGTATTCACTGATTAAACTGGGCCTTTCTTTATCTATCCTCTCTGCTCTTCCTAATCTATAGTAGTCATTATGTTACATTCAAATTGGACTTTTGGGCGGGGGTGGGCTTACTGGGATAGAACTCAGGGGCACTTGACCAATGAGCCACATCCCAGCTCTATTTTGTATGTTATTTAGAGACAGGGTCTCACTGAGTTGCTTAGTGCCTTGCTTTTGGTGAGGCTGGCTTTGAACTCACAATCCTCCTGCCTCAGCCTCCTGAACCACTGGGATCACAAGCATGTGCCACTGTGCCTGACCAGTTTGGCATTTTTTAAACTAACTTTTACATGTATGATGGTTGTCTTTCTGTGCCTGGTTTATTTTACCTATCATTTGTGATCTCTATTCACAAATGATAGGAATTTTGTGGGTTAATAGAATTCGCATGGGTAACATTTCTTTACTCATTCATCCACTGATGGAACTACATTGATTCCTACCTGTTGTAAATAAACATGGGAGGTATGTGGTCTGCTTCAAGAAGATGATTTAGGGGAAATGCCTCATGGAATTTGTCTGAGCAATAGTTTTGGGTATATGACCTCAAAACCAAAGGCAATGGAAAGAAAAAATAGACAAATAGAATTATATCAAACTAAAAAGCTGCTGCACAGCAAAGAAAACAAATGACAGAATGAAGAGACAAGCTATAGAATGGAGAAGATATACCATTTTTTAAATGCCAAACTTATAGAGAGGACAACAAAACAGTGGTTTCTAGGGGCTAAGAAGGTGGTGAGGACTGAATGGGCATTGGTATGGCAATAAAGTTTGATGAAAATGTTCTGTTTCCTTATTTTGAATGTCAACAGTCCAGTTGGTATATTTTATTATAATTGTATAAGAAGCTGCCATTGTGGAAACATAAGTAAAGGGTATACAAGATCTTTATGTTTTATTTCCTAGTGATAAATGTGAATCTACAATTATTTTAAGAGATATTTAATGTTAAAAGACATGATAAATCAGTTTCAATAATACATATCATTTAATCAAATATATTACCCTTATTATAACCTATAATCAAAATATAACATTAAATTAGATTTTTGCATTTTGGGCACTAAGAATTCAAAGTCTAGTATATATTTTATAAATACAGCATATCCCAAATTAAATGTTCATTTTATCAGGTCTATTTGATCTATATTTAGATTTAATATAATTTAATATTAAAATTAAATTTATGTGTTCAAGTTATCCTGAACTTAAAAGTTTTACAGTAATTAAAACAGGCACCAAAAATAATTTTTCTCTAATATTTGTATCTGAAGGACTTCAAGACCCCAGGCACAACATTAGGTGACCTAATCCCTAGGCCTCGAAGCTGCAAGATGCTCCCTCCCCCAAACCCCATGTCAGAACCCCTCCAGCAGCGCATAACACCTCAGGTGTTGCACAATGTTACCACAAGATATTCCATGTAGATAACCCTAACAGGCCCCCTACCACAAAATGTTCCTTTCAGACAGCCCTACCGGTTAAACTTGAGAACTAGGTTTAAAAACAGGAACTGAAAGGGCAGAATGCAATTTTATGGTTTTTCCGAGAACAAAAAGTCGAAAAACAAGTTTACCCCCTAGGTGACCCACCTGCTGGATTCAGAGGAACCAATAGAAAGGCTGTTGCTGTGCTAAGCTAAGAACTAACCCACTTGTACCCTATAAAAGATCTGTATCCCAAAGCCCGGTGTGCCAGTTCACCGAAGCTCCGGCTGAGGTTTCACTGAGCACCCGCAGGCGCCTGTGTGAGAATAAACGCCTCCTGATTTTTGCAGCCAGTGTCTCGTGTGGTTCGTTCCGGGTTTGGGATCTGTGGATCTTTCATATCCACATTATCAAAAATGGCTCATGTTTTTAAAAAAAAATTGATTTGACTTGGAAGCAAAAGCAAATAACTTTCAAATTATGTTTGTTCATTATGTTAACTTTTAGATTAACTAACTAATATTATACTAACTCTTGTGTCAACTCAATATTTATAATATTTAAATCAAAGGGGATATTTCATACATTAAAAGTAACTTTAAATACATCAATAAATACAAAGTGTTCTTCAAATTTCAGTTTTAGTCACTATATATAATTCTGTCAACTATTATTTATACCTTCCACATGTTGATTCATGATAGGAAAATGTGTAATGTCATTATTATTGATATATCATGAAAGAGTTGTATTTCCATAAAAATTTTTGTACCCTTCTAGCTAGGTCATATGCTTTTGCTTCCTTGGAGCTTCAATTTTAGGTTATGGAGATATAGTATGATACCAGTGAGAAAAATGTAAATCATGGCATTATTGAAAATTTTGCAAGAATTACTTTTTTTAAGAAAATCTTGAGTTGAAGTTAATGGTATAGTAAATCTTTGTAAAATTCATCCATGACTCAGTGAATGAGCATTGGCAAGGACCCTAAGATCATTAAATTTGCTGTCTTCCATTACTTTTTACCAGTTCCATAAACTGGTGATTCATAACACCACTAAAGAATTTTACCTCTCTATCCATGATATAGAGTTTGCATCAAAAAATTGAGCAAAAGTATTTTTATCATGTGTTGTACAGGGAATGAAGTAATAAGGGTAACATCATCCCCTTATTTTAAAATTTCATTAAATATAGATGTTTTATCTAATAGCTTGAACATTGTCTGTTATGATAAACTGTTTCTTCTCTAGCTGAAATTCTTGCACAAATGTAAAAGATTCAAAACCATGCCATGAGCTTGACTTTTAGGTTTCAGATTGATATTTCTTCATAAATTTGGAAGTATTTAGCTACAGAAAAACATTTAAACTAATAACAGGGCAGTGTCTTTTATATTACATGGGCTGGTAACATCTGAGTTGAGAATTGTCCCACTAAATATTCTGGACTAACATGTGGGCTCCATTCGGAGAAGCATCATGTAAAACCAAAGGGAATCCATTGTCATGATGAGCCATACCCTATATTGATGATAACTTTTATCCAAGAGCTCTTTAAGGATTACAGCTACCCATAAAATGGAATGCACTGTAGGGACCGATTTTTAAGTTCTACATACTTTACAAGTTCATTAGCAGCCAGAGTTTTTTTTTTTTAAATATTTATTTTTTAGTTGTAGTTGGACACAATATCTTTATTTATTTTTATGTAGTGCTGAGGATCCAACTCAGGGCCTCACACGTGCTAGGTGAGCACTCTACCAATGAGCCACAACCCCAGCCCCAGCAGCCAGAGTTTATAATCTGATAGTATTCTCATTTGTTCTTTTTGATTGCTAAAGAGTTTTCAGCAGAAAACATAAAACCAGTGATATAACAAAAATGAGTCTCTTCACCCCTGTTTATTTTACCATAAAACAAGTTAGAGACTGTAAATCTGGAGCATTGGGAAAAATACATTCTCAGAGCACCCTTTTTCTTGTGTATGCCAAAAAGTATTTAACTTAGTTATAATATCTAAACAGCACGCTGTTTTATGTAATTTTGGAACTGAACTCATTTTCATTTCTTTACCTATATTTGTAACCATTTGAAATACATTTGAATGCATGTTTGTTGGAGCTGCATGTCTCTGTCTTTCTAAATCCTCAGGAAAATACTTCAATATCAAAAAGAAAAGTATATGTCATACCACATATCATCAACTCATAGTACGGTATATAAATAAAAGGACATTTAAGGTAGAGAAGATAATATGCCCCATATGACCATCAATCTGATTGTTTTACTACCTCATATCAGTAAGCATATTTGGGCCAGTATTTTTATTTCTAACCAAAAAATTCTGTATTGCTGCAAAACTTGAAAATATCAGATCCTACATTTGCCTTGTCTTGCCTATGTGGTAACCTTTGATTGTTAACTATTCCACTAAACTGTAAACTCTAAGCAGCATTCACATTTGTGGCAGACCTTTCTAAGTTTAATTTAAAAGAGCATGTAGGAACTACTCACAGTAACGCTTCTTGAGAAGCAACCAAGATTTATCAAAGCATTATGTGGTATCAAAGCTGATTGTCTATTTGTGAGAAAGCAAGGCCTGAAGGAAGCAGCATAGATTTTGGAGCCTTAAAATATGTCTATAAGCTTTTTTCGCCACTGACTTCCCGAGTAGCTTTGTACAAAGTTATTTATGCTGTCAGTTTTTCAGTTTCTTTGTTAAAAATGGAAGTAGTAGCTGACATGGAGTGTCTTTTGATGATTAAGTGAAACACATATGTACAAACACACATTAGATTGTATGGAAACTAAAGAAATCATATACATGGAAGTATTATTAAACATTGCATCATTGTGCACAGTATACATGCCAGAACCAGAAGTACATCCTTGTCATGGGCACTGATGCAGAATATTAGTTTCTACAGAACAGTATATTTTTAGCAACCCATTAAATATATTGACTATAATTATCAATGCATATTAGTTGCCAAAATTAGTGGGTTTCACTGTGACAGTTCCATACATGTAAACATTGTGCTTTGATCATAATGATCCTCCCTTTTACCCTTTTTGCCTCTCCCCTTTCTCCCCCATTCCCCAGGTTCTTTTATCCTACCTTTCAGGTAGTTCTTTTTTATTAATTTTATTTTTTTTAATTATTATATATGACAGTAAAATGCATTTTGTTACATTGAGGTAGTGCTTTTACTTTCAGGTTATTCACCCCACCTTTTTTGTTTGCTTGTTTCCACATGTGAGAGAAAACATGAGCTATTTTTTCTTTCTATGTCTGGCTTTGTTTAACATGCTGCTCTATGTTTCATCTACCTCAGTTCAAATGATAGGATTTTATTTGTTGTTATGGTTGAAAATTCTCCATTGTGTATACCATATTTTCTTTATCTATATGTGTATTACCTGTAAAGTCAACTCCCTCAGAGCATGTTCATAACCTCTATTAGAGATGTCCAAGATGAATGTGAAATATTTGGCAATTCTCTTTTATTGTCTTTATTAATAGAATTGTTTTTTGTGTTGCATCATATTCTTTGATGCTTCAGATATTTAATAGGGCTTCCAATCAATGTCTTCCAATGAGACAAAGAAAAAAAGGCTACATATAACCTTGGCATCTACAGGGAATAATTTGGTAAATTGGGGATCTTTCAAGTTCTTTCAAGATAAAATGAGCATTGGTATGCAAGATGTTGTGCCATGAGCAAATTAATAAACATTCAAATCTGCACCAATTTCCCTGGTTCAACTATTGTTGGATATATAGAGCTATCTTTTCCCTGTTTGAGTTTGTATACTAGAAGAACAAAGAATCGCACAGGCCTACAAAGGGTCTTCTTCATAAAATGTTCTCCTAATCATTCTCTACTTACCTCAATTCTATTTTTGTTCTGTTTAATTTTCACCTTGTTGTACAGATCTTCCTTTATGGGCTTCAGCTTCAATGCTGAGAACATCTACAACAATTTTTGTGAGTGACACTAGACTATGATTTTTCATGTGCAAAGTTCTAAGTCTTCCCGTCTATACTACTCCCAGTACTAAGCACAGGCCCCTACCTATAGACAGTATGCAGCATGCCTTTGCCGCTGTACCCAGATGATTTCTCAGTGTTCCAGAGTGAAACATTTATTTCACCAGATAAAATAATTAAGGGGTGCATGGTTGTCAGAGGATGAGTAGAGAGCAATATGTGAAGTTGTTGTTAAACACGTATGAAATTCCAGTTATGCAAAATGATTAAGTTCTAGAGATTCCCTGTACAATATATCCATAGTTAACAATAATGTACTGTAAAAGATAAAATATAAGGAGATGGAGACATTAAGTGCCCTCATGTTTTACTCAGCTTTTTCACTGCTGTGACTAAAAGACTTGACAAGAACAATTTTAGAGGCGGAAAAGTTTATTTGGGGACTCACAGTTTCAGAGATCTCAATCCATAGACAGCCAGCTCCATTCATCAGAGCTCCACGTGAGGCACAACATCATGGTAGAAGAGTGTGGCAGAGAGAAGCAGTTAAAATGATGTCAGAAAGCAGAAAGACTCTACTTTCCAGATACAAATATATACTCCAAATGCATGCCCCAAATCCCACCTCCTTCAGCTACATCCCACCTGCCTTCAGTTACCACTGAGCTAATTACTATCAGGGGATTAATTTACAGATTGGGTTAAGATTCTCACAACCCAATCATTTCTCCTTTGAACCTTCTTGCATTGTCTCACACATGAGCTTTTGGGCGACACCATGTATTGAAACCATAACACCTGATATGCTAATTAAACATTGTTCATGTGTATTAAATTATCATAGTTTATCCTATAAATTTCTACAATTTAAAAATTGAGAAAATCAACCACTTATTGTAGAAAGCCTGGAATAACACCATATATATATGAATGACTTGCTATGTCCTCTTAGAGCTTATGCAAAATAAATGATTTACTCCTCAAAATAATTGGCAAGAGGGCAGATCTTACATTAAATGTTTTTATAGCAATAACAAAATACAACACACACACACAGACACACAGAAAAAAAAAAAAAAACAAAGAGAAGCCAAGCACAATGTGGTGCATGCTTGTAGTCCCAGAAACTCTAAAGGCTAAGTCAGGAGACTCACAAGTTTGAGGCCAGCCTGGGCAACTTAGCAAGACCCTGTCTCAAAATAAATTGAAAAGGTTTGGGGATATTACTTAGTGTTAGAGCACACCTGGGTTCAATCCCTAATACTGCAAACAAACAAACAAAAAGCAAGAAAAATTTGGAAGTGTTGCATATATATATATATATATATATATATATATATATATATATATATATATATATTCCATCTAGATTACTGTGATTTTTCCTGTGTAAATGTATATACCCAAACTCATCAACTTGTATTCATTATGTGCGGACTTGGTATACAAATTATTTCTCAATAAAATCATTTTAAAAACACTGTGGAATAAAAAGGATGAATGGGTGGAATATCAGAGGAACATCTCTTAAATATTACAACTTTGAATTTGAAAAGCTTCCAAACAAATAGCCTGAACCAGACCTGGACAGTGATATTCCAGCCTTCATCCATATTGTCAGAACAGAAGTAAGGCAACAAACTAAACCCCGCATTTTGGAACCTGAGAGTAGGCTATTTTCATCTTTAACTCAAGTTGTACATTGACTTTGCCTTAATTTTGCTCACTTGGAGGGCACGGTCTCAACTCAGAAAGGGCAGAGACTGAAGTTAGAAGATTCTCTAACCTCCCACAACCCAGTGCTTAACCTACTGATTTAAACACAGCAGTGCTCAAGTGAATGCCCGCTAAACCAGTGATCTTTAATGTGAGGGACATACCCCTGGGGGTACACAAAGAATTTCCAAGTGCTCTACAGAGATGGTTATGTCTAAGAACTATAGTTCTTAGATCATCCACCTCCTTATGTTCTCTTTCTCAATTGACTCGTCTGAATAATCCTCTGGTCCAGGCCTCACACAGGTTCTGCTTTACATGTCCACTTTAAAATTGCCCTTCTCATACTTTACAAAAGAAAGGCAACCAACATATCTGTATCCTTACTTTAGTGTTTTTAGTTATACTGACAACCTAACAGGAAGGAGGAAATTTGGAATATCAGTGAAACTTTCTTTATATGAAAAATAGTAGCAGAAATATTTTGTTTGAACTTGTATTGGCAGATTCTGAATTCAGCTGCATGGGAGCATGAGATGGTGATGGAACAATTTTATTTAATGAACTCTCTTCCTCCATATCCCATGTAATTTCAAAGAATTCATAGATCAGTGGCCTTTTGTGTGAGCAAAACAAAGAGAGCATTGTTAAGATGTATGGAAGGTTCTGGTGCTTTATTTTAGATAGGTGACAAACTTAAGGTATACTTTGTGTATTATCCATCTTAGATTTAAAATTCAAAAGTGAGATGCAGTCATGGAGAGCATATGAATACATTTATTTGAAAAGAAAAAAAATGAAAGTCAGACTTCTGACAGAGTACGTCTGATTAGTTTGACAATGAAGACCATCTTGGGCAATCATTTTATTTGACAGTCAATTTCCAAATTCTTAATAAGTTATATCTGTAACTTGACAATTTTGTAAAGCAATATATTCAAAACTACTGATAAGATGAATCTGTTAATATTAAAAGGCTTTTATTTTCAAAGTTAATTGAAATTAATACTTTAACTCCCCAAAGCTTTTAAATATGCAAAGTTGACTCTAAATAAAAGATGAATACATATATCTAATGCATATTTAGAATTTGTAGACTAGTTAGAGGCATATAACTTTTTTAAGGGCATTGATTTTTATGTTCTTTAGTTTACCATTTTATAATTTGAGCCTAAAACAGTGACTTACATACAGTAGGTTCTAAATGAATATTTGTCAGTTATACATTCAAAGGAAATTAAGTCAGAATGTTGAAGATACATACACATTTCCAAGTTCATTGCCATACAATTCACAATAGTGAAGAAATGGAATCAATCTAAGTGTGTATCAACTGATGAATGGATAAAGAAAATATGGTATGTTTATGCAGTAGAATACTATTCAGCCATAAACAGAATGATATCTTATCATTTGCATCAAAATATATGGAACTGGAAATTATTATGTTAAGTGAAAAAAGTCATGCACAGAAAGAAAAGTACCACACTGATCTCACTTATATATGAAATCTAAAAAAAGAAAAGAAAAGTTGATTCATAGAATTTGAGAGTAGAATGGTGTTTACCAGATATCAGACAAGGGAGAATAGAGTGTGGAGCAATGGGAAAAGGTTGATCAATGGTACTAAGTTAAGTTAGAAAGTACCAGAACTCTTGGTGTTCCACTGAATAGTAGGGTAACTATAGACAATGTTAATGAATTGTACATTTCAAAAGCCTAGAGGAAAGAATTTTGAAAGCTTTTACCATAAGGAAATGATAAAGGTTTAAGAGGATAATATTTGCACTGATTTAAGCATTACACAATATATACATGTATTAAAATATCATGGTCCCCCACTAATATGTGCAACTTTGTCTATCAGTTAAAATAAATTTAATTAGAAAAATGAACACTGGTCTGTTTCTCAGATGATTGCAAAATAAATGACCCCAAAACCAGATGATAAAAGTTTGAGAAATCAGGCAATTTCTAATATTTTGCTTTCAAAACTTTGACATGAGTTTCTATCTGGTAAATCATCAAATACACTGGAATTAAATATAATAATATGATTTCTGATTTATAGCACAAAAGGACTTCAGAAATCTAACACTGCTATAACACATGTCTTTCTATAACTATTTATAGAAACAAAAATAGGAAGATTTTGATGATGATCCATCTCTCGTTTTAGCAACACTCTTCTGTGCAGGTCCCTTCCAACTAAGAGTGTTATTTTGTGCAAATACCTGAGGAGCCTTATTTCCCAAACATTATGCCTTGATGATAAGAAGCATATCATTTAACTCAAAATTCCCCCCACAGGAATATATAATGTGGAGGAAGACACATTTCTCTAGTCATCAGCAGTCATTATGAGTCTTTAGTCCACTCTTACAAAGCTTACATTTGGTTTAATCATGAGTTAGTTGGCACAGACTAAAGTTGCACAATGTGTAGACTACCCAAAACCATCAACACTGTTTAAAATCTGTATCTGAATTTATGTTAATATTGTAGGTAAGTTTCATGCATGGGGTATTAGTTATCCTGTGGATCTGAACTTGCACTGGTAGTGTCACTCTTCAATTGGAAATTTTGATGGCCTTTGGAACCCCTGTCAGAGTCACAACAGGCCACATGTGGATTATTTGCATGTTAGAAGAAATGCTCAGAATACATAGGTTCCAGCAACAGTAATACTTCAAATCTCTACCTGTTGCTACTGCATGGTAATCTTCAGTTACCCCTAAGTATTATGAAGGAATATGAAGGGAAGATCAGCCTCTTCCAAATTCCCATACTTCTTGTTATCAGGGGCCTTCCTATCTATTATTTGAGATACTAGCTGTTTAAGTAGAAAAACCCCGACCATCTTTCTTAGTCCTAAAGCTACTACCTCTGTGGTTAGCCATTACCTTTTTTGCTTGATGCAGACATTACATTTTTGGTTGTCTGGTCCAAGAAGTGTATCATATCCTGCACAAACTTGACATATCTGATAACAGTGCCCACAATAATGAAAGGATTAGATTTCCCTGGCACTACTAGAAAGGACCCTAATGCCTTAGTATTCCATAATCCTGTGCCATATCCTGTGGGGTCCCAAGAATGGAAGTGCCTACGGGAAGCAATGCCTCCAGATCCAGGCACGAGGCTCTGTCTGGAACACTATGGCAAGCTGAATTGCAAACTTCTCTCAAGATTGGGAATATTGAGATTGAGATTTTTCAGGTGTAACTTGTTTCCACACTCATCACTAGAGTTCAATATTTGTAACATGCTGTAGTGCCACGTTCTCCTTGTATTGAAGAACACAGTGTCCATATTGCCTTAGTCAGATAGCTATACTACCCTATTAACAGGTGACTCCCCAAAACTCATGTGTAAGACAATGCAAGAAAGTTTGTGATTGGGAATTATTGGGTTGTGAAAAACATGATTGGGTTATGAGAGAATTAACCTAATCATCATATTAATTCATTGATATGAATTAACTTAGTGGCAACTATAGGTAGGTAGGATGTGACAGGAGGAGGTATGTCACTGGGAGTGTGCTTTGGGGATTTATATTTTGCCCCTGGTGAGTGGAACTCACTCTCTCCTTCCTGATTGCCATGTTCTGAGTTGCTTTCCACCATGTTCTTTTGCCATGATGCTAGGCCCAGAGTTATGGAGTCAGCCAACTATGGACTATGACCTGTGAAACCATGAGCCCCAAATAAACTTTTCCACCTCTAATTTTTCTTGTCAGGTCTTTTAGTCATAGTGATGAAAAAGCTGATTCAAACATGTTCTATCTTGATTTGTAGTCTAAGTTGCTTACCCCCTTGTTCAGTGGCTACATTACCTTGTGGTTGATGGGACCCATGGAAAGCCATCACAATCTGTGGGAATATATCCACTATTGTGTTGCTACACCAATGAAAAATATTCCTTAGGTTGAAGTCCCAAGGAATAACCCAAAACATGACATAAATTATTTTCAAGGGAAACTATGGTAGTTTTAGCAAATCACTCATGGCTAGTGGGTTCCCTTGCCTAGGGAGTTGACACAGGGAATTTGGCTTGTAGTCATTTATCTTGTGTAACAGTAGAAGGAAGAAAACTAATTCCATTCCCATGGAATTTGAATATGGAAAGTTGTGTACCAAGGGTGCCTGAGGGTCATTGACATACATGCTTAAGCAGTAAAGGAACCCTCATTGAATCTGAAACAGAAATAAATAACTACACCCAAAGTGATAAGCCCAGCATAGACCGTGTGGGTTTCTTTTTTCATAGACTGTCTATTGGTAAAGAAGTATTTTTTTATGGACCCAGGGTGGTTTCTTATGTGGCTGGGTGGGCATCAAAAGACAGCATATGAGGCTGCCTTTACTAACATTCACTCTCCATTAAACCAAGGCAGTTCGGGTAGTTCTAATCTATTTACCTTGGGCCACCATTTGGTCCATGTTTCAGTCAACCAAATCCCCCCCCCCCCCCCCGCCAAAAAAAAAAAATCACTTTGAGTACTCTTCCTAATACCTTAAGATTTTTTCCAATATTTTTTTAGTTGTAGATGGACACATTATCTTTATTTTATTTATTTATTTTTATGTAGTGCTGAAGATCGAACCCAGGGCCTCACGTGTGCTAGGCAAGCGCTCTACAGCTGAGCCACAACTGAGCCCTACCCTAAGCTTTGATGTTAAATGTGGAGTTTCTTTTAAGTGAGTCTAGGTCAACAAATTTGACCTGATCCAATTTAATGTTCCTTTCAAAATTATTTCATATGCTTAATATTCATTCCATTGCATGTTCCCTAGATTTCTGTCTATATGAATCAAAAAAGTCAAGTAGTTATGGAGTATAGCACACCTCCTTATAGGTGGTACGGTGAACCTCAATTTTAGGAGCCTATTAGGACTTGATTCTAATTTTAGCTCTAGATGCAAAGAGGGACAGAGGGAATATCTTGAGATTCAGCATTGTCTTTCATAGTAATAGCATTTGGAATTACAGTTTCCTCAGACACTGCAGGGTTGTTTCTTTCAATCAGGGTTGGAATCCACTGAGGTTTGACAGACTGCTTCCATTGTGAGTGGACTGAGCAAAATGACTCAAATTTAGAGGCTTCATATCCCTGGCTCCATGAGAGTCTTCCACACATTCCAATTCCAACTTTCAGAATCCCATTCCTTCCCAATCACGCCCCCACTTTAACAGTAAGCACCCTATGAGGTGGAGAGTTCAACTTGTATATAATTCAGTGGGTCACAGGATGAGATTCTGGGTTTGATTTCCTTGGGCTATAGGAGATAAGAGGCTCCTTCAGGGCAGACACAGAAACTTTCAGATCATTTATATATCACTTATCCTGGGAATTTAAATCCATAAACCCTTTCCTTTCCTCACTGGGAGCAATTAGCTAATCTTTTGATATATGTTAGTTTTGTAACATATTTTAAAGTATCATATGCAAAGTTACCCAGGTATTATTTATTATGAGTGGTTATTTAGGAATATTCAGTGATGATATTGTCAAGTTATTCCATGGACTAAGGGAAATAGATTCATTGGCATCTTTAAATCTAATGATATTAGTAAGCCCATTCTTGAAACACAGAATCAATTTTGAAAATTCATCCTTCACATTCTATTCTACTAGAACCACAGTTGATACCAATTTGTATTAGTCTAGATTCCCCAGAGAAACAAAACCAAAATAATGTGTGCAAGTGTATGTGTGTGTGTGTGTGCGCATCTGTGCGTGCATGCATATTAGTATGGATGTAGAACAGTTAGTAAAGAGAGAGAGAGGAATTATAAAGAATTGATTCACATGATTGTGGGGACTGAGAAGCCCCAACATACGCATATGATCACCAAGCTATGAAACCAGGAAAATCCTTGTGATAGTTCCATTCTAAGTCCAAAGGACTAAGAATCAAGAAAGCCAATGGGATAAGTTTTAATTGTAAAGTTGGCAGATATAATAGAAAAGGAGACCTAATATTTCAATTTATGTCTGAGAGTAAGTAAAAGCCTGTGCCACCTAAAAAATCAGGCAGGAGAAAGTGCCTGCAACTCATGGGGAGTATTATTTTTTTTTAATCCATGCCTTCAACTGATTAGATAAGGCCCATCAACATGAGGGAGGTCAATCTTCTTTACTCAAAGTACCCATTCACATAATAACCTCATTTAAAAGTATCCTCACAGACACACCCAGAATCATGTTTGACCAATTAGATACTCTGTGAATGAGTGAATAAGTCATATTGACACACAGAATTTATACAGCCTACTCTAAGAAATTCTGCTCTCTTCATATTTCTAAAATACTCTTCATTATTGCCATAGATTATTAGTTCTAGGTGGTTAATATCATCATGCCTTTCTTCTCTATCTTCTTCCTGGCCAGTTACAAAAAAATCTATAACTTATTGGATACAATGAAGGAAATTTTATATCTTTCTTCATAGGCCATCTACTTAGATCCTCTGTGTATATTCTTCCTTTTTGGCAGTACTAACATTATTAAAAAATAGAAGTATCTAGTTATTTTCTTAACCTTTTAATTGTTCTCAGTATGTAGAAGAATAATACCTCATCAAATTTTGGATGTTTCTTTTATTCTCTAAAAATTTACCACTTTGCAAGAATGACAAATTTATTTTACATAGTTCACTTCTGTCTTATTCTCCTAGATGTCACTCACAGTTGTTTATTATTATATTTTTAGTTTTGAGTGAAGAAAATCTTGGTGTTATGCCTTCATTTAATCATATTATCTTAGAAATCCACGGTTTGGAAAGGCTTTCTAATCTCCCAAAACCATCACAAAAATTAAGATAAAGGGGAAATCAGTGACCTGAACACAATGATAGTTTTAATCAGAGTATACTGCTCTTCACTGTGATCATGATGTATCATTTAGCAAATCAATTGTTCTAAGACAAACAAACTCAATAGTCACATTTTTTATTTTCCTCATATAGATTATTCATGAGTCAATCAAGAATTACATTGTATTCCAATTTTGTTTTATAAAAATTTACACAACATTTCAAATCTTTTCCCAATGCTTAGTATAGTATCTATAAATTTGAATAATTAATACAGGTTACAGATTTTGTGGTTTTTGAAATTAAAATTTTGTGTCTGGATATGAACTGATTACTTTCTTTTCTTATTTTGTGAAATTTGTTTTATGGATTGTTACTGGAATGAATGATGTGCTCTACAAAGTATAAGTCTAAATCTATTCTGTGTTCTTTTTTCAAGTTCTAAGCATAGTATCTGACATATAGAAATTCTCAAAACTTTTATCCAGTAAACAAATGACTAAATACCTACAAATTGGATATTCTAATGCTTGGAAACTAGAAAGAAATAATCTTAAAATCATGTAATTTAAGTAAAAGTTAAAACCCAATTATTATTACCCCATAAAAGAGAAAATTTGTTGTTGGATGATAGGTGTCATATTCTAATATAAAACACATTGATTTGTATACCTCAACAGTTCAGATTGGTTAAAACAATTATAAGAATTATAAACCTAAAGGGAAATTTTCCTAACAATGCATATATCTAGAAAAGGTCAAATATCCTTTTCAAGTATTCTGTAGGCTCTATTTCAATCTTTTGAAAACAAAATTAGATTTAATGCCTATTATTGACCTAGACTCTCACAATTTTGACCTCTGTATCTTCTTTTATTGTAACATCTAATTAGTGAGTGATTGGGTATGTTAAATGGCCATCACCATTTTAAAATAGGGAATATTCATGTATGCAAGGCCAATTGTCAATTTATCTAAAATTACATACTTAATTATTGGCATCAAATCTAGATTATAAATGGCTGTGATGGCACATGCCTGTATCCAAGTGAGTCTGGAAGCTCAGGCAGGATGATTGCAAGATAAAGGGCCAAAGCAAATTAGTGAGACCTTGTTGCTAAATTAAAAATAAAAAGGATGAAGGATGTAGCTCACTGATAAAGTGCTCATAGATTCAATGTCCATTCCCCACTTCAACCCCAAAAAACTAGATTATAAACTCAAATTCCTCAACTAGCAGCATGATAAATTTAAAAAAAATTATAGTTGTAGATGGACAGAATGCCTTTGTTTATTTTTATGTGGTGCTAAGGATTGAACTCAGCACCTCACACATGCTAGGAAAGTGTTCTGCCCAGCCGCACAGCATGCTAATTTTTATAGTAAAATAAAAATAAGAGAAAAGCAAACTTTCTAAACTTTTTTAATAAAAACAATGAATTCAGCAATCCTATTGCAGTGGATGTAGGAGAATTCTTAAGTATTAGCAACTTCAGTTTCCTCACAGAGTTTGAGCCTTTGAAATCCCTTCCTTGAGCCATGAACTGAGACAGGAAGAAAGAAGAATGGAAGGGCTTTAGGAAGATTTATGTGGTCAGCACCTATACTAAACTGTCCCATGAAATTTCAGTCACAGTGAATTTTAAATTAGGTGAAATTGAAGTCCCACAGCTCAAGTTTACAGACACCTTTCTCTTCTGTTTTTTGGAGAAATTGGGAATAAGTCATATAAAACTTTTATGATAATCCTCACCCTACAAACTTTACATAGTTATACTGCAGTTCGAAGAAACAAAACAATGTGCATTGCAAACTCTACGTATGGCAGGGTCTGTCATATTCTAAACACCTTGTATATTTCATTAGAAAGGCATCTATTTTTTCAATCACTTCTCTTAATACTATACATTGATTGAACAGTACCTTTATTTTCTTTGTCCAGAAATAAAAAGATATTGATCACTTAGAGTGATTTTTGGCAGTATTAGGAGAGTGGTGTGAAAATATGGTGAATTAGAGTTTTGTCCTCCTAACTACTGACTATGTATACAAAACACATCCTTCTTTTTAGGTCATTATACATCTTATCAGCAATTTCCAATCTGTGTAGTGCTAGTCTCAAGATTAATTTCTGAAATTATAGCCTTGCAATGTTTTATAGTTGAGAACAAAGCACTGATCATGGGAAAGACTACATGTACTGGGCATGGTGGTGCTCACCTATAATCCCAGTGGCTTAGGAGTTTGAGGCAGGAGGATTGCTAATTCAAAGCAAAAGCCTCAGCAAAAGTGAGGTACTAAGCAACCCTGTCTCTAAATAAAATATAAAATAGGGCTGGGGATGTGGCTCAGTGGTCAAGTGCCCCTGGGTTCAATCCCTGGTACCATAAAAACAAATAGAACAGAAAACAAAACAAAGTCACTCACTGGTATCATTTTTCTGAAGCCAGATTGGATTTTTGGATTGTGTATTTTCACCAAAATAAACATTCATAAGGACAATAATCTAAATTGATTTAGAATACTTGTCACATAAAAACAGAAAGGAGGACTGACACTTGAGGGATAACATTATATTTAAACCCATGATATAGCCAAAATGGAGGTTTATAGCAGTTTTAAATCTGTTATTTCAATAAGTTTTAAGTTTTAATACTGTTGATTTAAAAGTCATTTTTAAAAAAATACTGATAAACTAATGGCCTAGTGGTTAAAAGAAATTTGTTGAAAGCATATTGTAGGTATCCTTGGTAGTGAATCATTGCTATGTAACATCAAACACTATACAGTAGTTATCTCCATCACTCTGGTGATAATTACTGAAAGGGTACATGTGACAATACAGCATATCCTTCAAGGATAATATATTAAGACATCTCTCTATATTGAGGTTATAGAATTTTTCCCTGTATTCATATTATTCACTCTGAGAATATGATCACAGATATTTTCACTTTTGGAAACTAGTCAATTTTTACTTAAGCTTATTTCATTGTGAAAAAAATATTAAAAATTGTATGTCTAACATAATACAAGAATAACCAACTATTGCTCCCTTTAACTAATTGCCCTGGAGCTACAAGAACAGCAGACCTATGGTCTACACTCTCAGGTCTGTAGGGGTTAGAGCTTTTTAGTAAATATTTCCAATGATATATTCTACACATTGTAGTCTTTTATGTTTTTTACCACCTACTGTGTGAGATCTAAATTTATGCCACATATTTTAGTTGTTTGCTGTAATTAGTACTCCATTTCTATGTAACTTTCTTTATTAGGCAGGAAAGTAGTGCAAGCTGCTGCAACAACAATAAAAAAGGAAAAAATATCAATGATTAGTCACAGGCACACATTATATATATATATTCTTTCTCAATCATACCACATAATAAGGTGTGTTACAAGTTGGCAATTTTCATTTGGTCCTTTAGAGAAAGATTGTTCTATTATATAATTTTCCCTTGTCTAGGTACTTCATGGTCACTATATCCAGTGATTAATTGGAAAAAAGGAAAACATATGAGATTATTTATATAATTTTATGGGCAAGACTGAATGTGCTCTAGATCACCTAGGTCCACTTCTAACAGTAGAAAAAAATGTGTTACAGTAGAACAAATTATAGTTGAAGTGAGCAGCATTTTTCTCTTAAGAATATTAAAAGTAGAAATCATCACACAAAATACAAGCACATCATCTTGTTTGATGGATATACATCATAGAATTCACTTTTATATCACTTTTATATTGGGTTAGTTTAACTATTATATCTAAAGATTATTCAATTTTACATATCCCTCCATCTTTGTTCTTTTTATGGGAAACAGTAGGTCCCATTCTCTTTAAAAGTTAAATAGCAGGGGCTGGGGATGTGGCTCAAGCAGTAGCACGCTTGCCTGGCCTGCATGCGGCCCGGGTTCGATCCTCAGCACCACATACAAACAAAGATGTTGTGTTCACCGAAAACTAAAAAATAAATATTAAAAATTCTCTCTCTCTCTCTCTCTCTCTTTTTAAAAAGAAAGTTAAATAGCAAATGCTTTTTTTTCCAGTGGAAAATTCTCTTGTGATACTATTAATAGGAAAGTATAGCAAAGTTTTCCCTTATAAACTTTGTTATTTCATCATTTATTAAAAAGAAAAGTAAACCCACTAAACTCAAATAGTGAGTATTTTTTGTGGAAGATTGACCAGGTTCCAAATGAAAAGAAGTAATGTTAAAAACACTACAAAGTAATTCCAGAATAGTAAAGTATCCATCTGAATGTCTGGAGCAAAGTAAACAAAACAATAGCAAAAAAAAAAAAAAAATCTTCCTTCCCAAACTGAGTTCAAATCCTCTATTTCATTTAAAATTTGTTTCTGCAGAAGATATGCTTATTTTTATTATACATATTTAAGGCATATTATATGATGTTTTGATATGAATTTAACATGAATATACAGAGTGAAGTGATTACTATAGTCCAGCAAATTAACATACCCATAATCTTATCCAGTTGCCTCCCTTATCACATCATTATAGTTATATATAACTATTTTGCATTCTGTTCTATCATTTCATTCAACTATATAAGCCTCTCTTTAACTGATGACCATAAGACCTCTTAGTGAAACACATTCTGTTTAAGCTCTGCAATATGGTGAAGCAACTTAGTTCTAATGTGTAATTTTCCTCAATGTATTTCAATACATTTCAAGAAAAATGTATTTAGAGCCTAATATGTAAAATGTACTGTATTTAAATATGGTCTTGTTCTTCCCCTAAGGAATTTACATTTAATTGAAAAAATAAATATGTTCAAAAATAAATAATGTCAATTATAATAGCAAGTAGTTTATTGAATGCTTACTATGTTCCACGAACTCTTAAAATTATTTTATAAGCATTCTCTCATATACCCCTCTAAATTGAATACTACTTTGTGCTCTATCAGAATAATCTTGTGAAGTATTATTATTCCCATTTTATAACAGATCAAAGTAAGGTAAAAAGAGGATAAGCAATTTATTCAAGGTCCAAATCTAGTCAAATCTACTTTTCAAAAGCTGGAACATAACAAGAAAATAAGTCCATATACAGTGTTATTTGAACACTAAAAAAAGAAGTTTGTTTTGATTAAGAAATAAAGGGGAAATGATTTTAATACAGGGAAGGCTTCCTAGAGCTAGTGGCTTTGGAGCTGGAACTTGAACATTGCGTTCTAATAGCCCCACTCTTAACTTTCTGATTACTCCTTCACAAAGTACTTCACCAGCACCTTTACTTTTGCTCACTACTTATATTTTGGAACCAGAATTTGTTTGTGACTCTATTCTTTTTATCTCCCTTTTCTCAACTTTTACCATATATATGTAATGGTCTTAAGTGTTTGTATGATTTCTGTGCATCATTAATTCATTAACTCTTTTCATTGTGAAACATTTAGAAGACCCCAAAGGGCTTTATTTTACTTTATGTGGGCTATATCTAAAATATCTTGTATATTAGAAACTAAAACGGGGATAATTTAATATGAATTTATTGGCCAAGATGTTGCTGACCATGCAAAAATTCATAGAGTTCACTACAGCAACTTGGACTAAGAGTAAGAAATAGAGTATGCAGATAGATTTAAAATATTTTGTCATTGTCATCAAAACATTTATAGCACTTTGGCTTTATAACTATTACCACAGAATGCTAGACCAAGTATAAAAATATGTATTGCAAGTTATTTGAATGTGAAACTTAAATTTCTTTCTCTTTGTATTCCCAGTGCTAAGAGTGGTGCCTGGCACAGACTGTAGGTGATTGTTATGTGTTTGTTGATTGAGTCTCACTTTTCAAATCTTCCTGCTGGTCTTTATAAATCTATAATATCTGCATGATCCTACCATGATTCTGAGTCTCTTGCATTGTCCCCTCAGTGTTCTAGGCAAGCTTACAAGACACCTTTATAATAAATGAGCTTACACAGCCATTCTATTAATCACATAGAATTGTCTGCTCTGAATTAACTACATGAGGAAAAATTAGATCCTCAAATAATTGTTATGTGTAATTGGATGCTTGAACTCACTAAATAACTTTCAAGTGGTCAGTTGCTCCATAAACTCGCCCAAAAAGCCAACAGTTGGCTAATTTCATGTGTAGTGAACTGTGTCTATTATTTCACCACCTGCAGCTAATTATGCCTTAAGAATGGAACACTGTCCTTTGGAAGTTAAGCCTAAGTTGGTGTCTAATCTAATATATCTAACAGACTCTTATATTAAGCAAGAAAAAAGAATCAGATTAGAAATAATTAAGAGAAATGAAGATTGTCACAAGTACAAGGGTCTTTTAATGACATTCTTGCTTAGCCAAGTTAATTCACATATCTTCATATGTGTGTTGGCCTAATGCTCCATCTCCAAAAAGCAACAGCTGCTGGCCATCTCTCAGCATTTTGCCATGAACATTTTTCATTCATATGATCTGAAGACTTATTCAGATGACTATATAGAACATAAGACTTCATAATATATAAGCAGTCTATTTACTAGGCTAGCTCTCATTAAGTCACTATTCAAACCAACCAGCTGGGATCAAACATTCCCTTGTCAAAATAAATCTGTTCTTTAGCAGATGTTTGAGAAGCCAAGTAAAGAGAAAAGTAAGACTCAACCTTTTGACTTTCTATAATATTTGATAAAATATTCCTAGTGCAAACTGCAGCAGAAGAAAAATCCTCTAAAACGTTGGTCAAATGATAAGCTACCTACTAAATCTTCCTAATGAAAATCTGGGTTATTACATTCTCCATCACTGAAATCTATGACGTTTGCATATTATCTTATTGCCAACTTGAAGTTCAACGACAAAAGAAGGTCATTTGAAGATGAATGATTTTCAGCAATCATCTTTTAAAGGGTGTGCCACATTTTCTTAATGGGAGAGGAGAAAAATACCACAATCTTGATGTTGTCTTGAGTTCTCAGAATCTTAGAGTCTCTTTGTAAATAAACAGTGCCAGTGTTAAAGTTATTCATTGCTACTCATTTTAAAACAAATAAAAAGCTAATAAATTAATTCACATAGTGTGATCAGTGGAAAGAAAATCAACAGCTGGCATAAGAAACCTTGCTGAGTTCAATCCCTACTACCACTCATTAACTTTGTTACCTTGGACAAAGTATTTAACCTCTGTGAGATCTATCTGTATTTTATCCCATTTGACATATGAAATAGATGAATTCCTTTAATTGGATTCCTAATATTGAATTATTTTTCATCTGTATATTTGTATACCTAATGTTAAGTTCATAATGAAAACTCATGAAAAACAAAAACAAAAACAAAAAAATCCTTCAATAATCAACATAAATGACAAACTTGCTGAATTAAAAATAATCTTCAAAAGACAATTAACATTGAAATTATCAGAAAAAAATATTAAATGAGTATATTTAAAATGTTTAGAAAAACAAAATAGGCTATTAAAAGTATGAATAAGAAACAATAAAACTAACATTTTTGTCACCATAAGAAGGTTTAGGAGGCATCTCTTCAGAGGCAAAAGAGAGCTCTACTTGGAACTTCTAGGCTCTTGACACATTGCAAAAAATAATTTAAGGACACCCTGAATTTTAGCAAAAGTAAAGACATGTATTCTTAGTGCAGAACATAGGCTATCTCAAGAATGGTAAGCAGTACTTTGGGGGTCTTGGGCTCTTCTTTTAAAGGAAACTTCATGTGGAGAGGACATGGGAAGATATGTAAGAATGACATCAGCGTGGTGATCACAAGATGCTTTATGGTGGTCTGAATGTTCTCCGAATCATTGTCTCCATTATCTGATCAATACATGTTTGGAATGAATCCTACGCTATAGGTTTGTTTAATATTATATCCTATTTTCTTAATCTAGTGTAAAAATACTTGTGTTTGTGCATTGCAATTTTCATAAGTGAGTGAATTTCCAGTAATGTTAAGATTTTGAGTGAAGTCAGAGTAACCTTAAGATTTACAGATTTCTCAAGAATTTGGGAATGACAGGCCTAGGAATAAAGCTGGCCTCATGAGAAAAGGTATGAGGTATTTTAGCAAAATGCTTTCAGATTCAATTTAGTCTCCTTTTTCTTCCATTTGTCTCCTTTCTAATTTTATTTCTTTTCTATTCTACCACAATTTGCCTGGGGAAATTTGACAAAGGATAAACTATGTCTTGCAAAATAAAAATTAGGGGAGGCAGAGCAAGATGGCAACTGGGTAAGATCCTATAGACATCTCTTAGCACAGATACACTGAATTGAACAGCAACTCATGCACCAAACTACCATCATAAGAGCTGAGGATATCAGATGAGAAACCATAGTGCCTGCTTTTAGCATAACAAAACAAAAAGACCATTGAAGCAGAGTTGCCTGGGTCACCCCTCTCTCCCAACTCCAAGAAGCCCAGCCTCAAGAGAGGGACTTCCCACTTGGGGGAGAGAAAGGGAATTAAGTCCTAGGACCTAGACTTGAAACCCAGTACCAGTCAGACAATAGTGAAGCCCAGTGCTAGGCAAAATCCAACAACCTGTACCACTAGCTTATAAACTGAGGCTGTGGAACTGCTAGGCAGAAGAGACTCCTCCACCACAACTCTTCCAACCTCAGATAGTAGAGTAGGGAGCAGGATTCCACCTGTGGGGGAACAGGGCATGAAAGCTATTATAGGGTTTTATCTAAGAACACAGTGCCAGGCCTGATGTGCTGAGACCTAGCATCCAATAGAAATCGGTTATGGTTTGGATATGAAGTGTTCTCACAAAAGTTAATGTGTTAGGCAATGCAGGAATATTTGGAGGTGAAATGATTAGAGTAAGAGCTGTAACATAATTATTAGATTAATCCATTTACTGGGAGGTAACTATAGGCAGTTGGGCATGTTTGGAGGAAGTTGCTAGGTCATGCCCTTTGGGATTATATCTTGACCCTGACTCCTCTTTCTCTGCTTCCTGGTTTCCATGACCTGAGTAGCTTTCCTCCACAATGCCCTTCCATAATGATATTTCTGCCTTGGAGCCAGATGACCATGGATAGAACTTCTGAAACCATGAGTCAAAATAAAATTTTCCTCATTTAAGTTATTATTGTCAATAACAACAATGAAAATCTGAGTAACACAAAACTGATTTTCCCATTATATAGGCCAAAACCAATAGACAGGGCCTCTAGAACAGCTCTGGCATAAGGTAGAAACCTGTGTGCCTGTAGGACAGGTGCAAGTTTTAGCCATATTAGTTCCAAACTTGGAGTGGACCTAGGACACGCCTGCTCTAATTCCAAGACTATGTAGGTCTCTGAAGTTGTGAGACTTGGGTACTACCCAGCTTAGTATAGCCTTGGTGGCTAAGAGACCATTTCCACCATCCATTCCCCAACCTCAGGCAGCACATCTATCACTGGGTCAGCACTTTCAGAAAAAGATCTAATACTGCCCCTGCAATAGGCAGAAATGTATGCTCCAGTGGGCTAGGCCAGTATTTTGGTCTGTGTCACTCCTGGCTGCAGCACAGGCCTTAATATATTCCTGAGTGCAGGTCCTTTTGGCTGTGAGGCTCAGGTACAAATCAGGTTAGCATCAGTCCAGGTGGCCAAGGGTCTATTTAACTAATACTACCCTATTTTTGACCAGCATATCATGGCCTAAGACCACATTTGCTGGGGGTAAAACAGGGTTTAATCACAAAACTTTGCCCTGGATCTTAGTACTTAATTGGAGAAGCTAAACATTGCACTGATCTCAAGAGTCCCCTGTCCCTGGGTGCAGGGATAAAACTAAACATCTGACAAAGCATTTATATACAGAATATACAATGAAATCCAACTCTCAATCCAAAAAATATAAGCAAATAACTAGTTTAAAAAATGAGCCAATAAAGCTAAACAGACAATACTCAAAAGAAGACATAGAAATGTCCAACAAGTATATAAAAAATGTTCAACCTCATTAATTATCAGGGACATGCAAATCAAAATCATGATGACATATCACTTCACTGCAGTAAGAATGGTCAATGTAAAAAGACTAAAGCTTATAAGTGCTAACAACTATGTGGAGAAAAGAGAACCCTTATTCGATATTGGTGGGAATGTAAATTAGGACAAGCATTATGGAAAATATTATGGAAGTTCCTCCAAACATTAAAAGTAAAAATAAGCTATAAAAATAATGAAATCCTGTTATTTGCAGCACTGTGGATAGAATTGTATATCATTATTTTAAGTGAAATGAGGAAGGCAAAGAAAGAAAAGCACCATGATTTCACTCTTATATTTTGAAAAGTTGATATCAGACACGTTGAGAATTGCGAAAACTTTCAAAATGCTTTCTTATTGCTGAAGTGCACACTACATTATTTTTACCTATATTCACCCTACTGTGCAATAGCACACCAGATGTTTTTGCTCCTAACCAATTGTAACTTAGTACACATTGATCAGACTTTGCCCATCCCTTTTCCCCTGCATACTGTCCCTGGCCTCTAGGTCTAACTGAAAAGAGAGAAATATTCTTTTTTTTTTGAGGGCGGTGGTGCCAGGGATTGAACTCAGGGGCACTCAATCACTGAGTCACATCCCCAGCCCTATTTTGTATTTTATTTAGGGACAGGGTCTCACTGAGTTGCTTAGGGCCTCACTAAGTTGCTGAGGCTGGCTTTGAACTTGTGATCCTCCTGCCTCATAATATTATTGTCTCTGTGAAAAAAAATATATGAATAAATTTGATCCAAGTTTAAATAACATTTAAAATTAATTTTACTGTTTGTTTTTCCATCAGAATTGCACATATGTACTTTTCAAAACATGACTGAAGATGAGTAGCTCCAATTTTGCAGAGCCCTAGTGTAAAAGCAATGTTGACTTTTTCTTCTCTTTTGTGCTCCTGCTTTCATAACAAATGAAACACTAACATTTTGCCTCAGAAATGCAACTATCAGAAATTTAAAAGACAAACTTTACTCTGGAACAATAAAGAGCTAGAGAGAAAGAATATTGAGGAATGTCACCTGAAAACAAACCAAACAGTCTACCTTAGCTTTTTTTTTGGTATTTACTCTGCATATTGGCATAATAAAAGTACTGAGGAATACTATAATTTAGACATATCTATTTTTTCTCATTCAGTATTCCCTGAGAAGCAATCAACTATAATTTCTTAAATACTTTGTTTCTTGAGTAATCTACTAGGTGCTGGAAATACAATGGTACAAAAAAAGACAGGTTACCTGGAGATGAGCATTGAGTATTCGAGGAAATGCATATGAAGTCTCATAAAGGTACCATGTGGACTCTACCACTCAGAAAGTAGGGTTCTACACAACTACAGCTCCCTGGGAACATCTGATGAGTCTCTGTTGGAGATCACCAGTTGCTCTAATAGTAAAAGGTGATCTGGACCTTAACAAGAGTGTTTCCAGTAACATTGGAATGGAACTGCAAGTATAAATGATATTGTTTAAGTAGATTCTATGGGAATAACATTGTTGTGAGAAGGAACTGAAGATTTCATCTAGCTAAGAATCTGTCGAATTATGTTCCTGGAAAGATCAGTTCCCTGATCAAGTAATTTTGGAAAATTTCAAAGTCTTATTTCTTGGAAATTGATAATGAACATCAGCATTTTCACAGAAGCTATCCTTTAAAACAGTGAATTTATAGTTATTTAAACTTTTTTTCTAAATATATGTGTCTGCATGGCCTTCTATGTTATTTTAGTAAACAGAATTGGATGGGGTCCATCTTCACTATAATATAATGGAAAGAGAAAAATAAGGAATGAACAACATAGGTTTGATGCAACAGTTTAATGTCTAATAGAATCCATTTTACAGGGCTAAATCAAGTTTTAAGCTCAAGCTCTCTCAGCAAGACCATTTTTCAACATACTGTAATGGGCAACAGAGTGGAGAATTAGAATTCTGGGTTGTGAGTAACCAAGAAACCACAAATAAATTGTTCTAATTTTTGTAGAGAGTGACAGCATTGTAGGTATATACATGGTTATCTTGTATAGTCTTAAAATATGACTACGTTTTTAGCAACATGGAATTGAAAAGTCAAAAACCTAACAATTGTTTTTATATTTTGCCAAATCATACCTTGCATAATATTTATGATAGTATAGATTAGGTATAAGGCATTGAGTACATTACAATCTTATTATTAAGTATTATTATTAAATAATTTTTTAAAGAACTTCCAGACAAATATGGCATCAATTAGGTATGTGCCATGGAAACTTGTTCTAAGAGAATGAATTGACTAGCTTATTCTCATTGTTTCATAATAAGGTTTCATTTTTTATTTCCACATAAATAAAATGTTCCCATGTTTATCTACCCACATCTTAAATGTGTAGCTCAAATAATTTTCAAAAATTCCCAGATCTATTCAATGAATACCTAGGTCGAGAAATAAAACATGTCCAGCATCCAAGGAGAATTGTTTGTGATAATTTCCAGATTATATGTTCCCCCCAAATACATGATTTCTTATTTATTTATAATTTTTACTTGTCACTATATGCACATATTTATGGAATATAGCATGATACTACAATAGATGAAATCAATGTGTAATCACTAAGATAAGGTAAATAGCTCTTCCACCTACTCAAACATTTATCATTTTATGTTTTAGAAACCTTTGGACACCTTTTTCCATCTAGTTATATTTAAAAGTGTCATAAATTTTAGTAGACTATAATTACTGAGATATAGAACATCAGAATTAATTCCTTCCATCTAACTGATTTGGTACTCATTATCTAAACTTTATTTATCCCCGCGCTTCCCCTTAAATGTGATTGTGACCACCGTCATGATTTCTAACATCATAGAAGAGTTTTACCAGTATTCACATTGAAATAAGTGGAATAATATAGTATTTGTTATTTTGTATATGGCATTGAACTCAACATTGTGTCTGTGACATTCAAACATGAGGTTGTATCACTACAGATATTTCACTCTTATTGTATAGTATTATAATGTATAGCATTTTTTGTGTGATCATACCATAGTTTAATTGACAATTTTATTGTTGATAAAATGTTATAAAGTGATCGTCCATGAAAATATTTTTCATTCATAGTGGGTATATGTAAAGTTACAGATAGATAGATAGATTCAAAGCCAAGAGGCACCCAAATATTTAAAATTCTTCATTATAACTCAGTGCTTCTTTTGTTAAAAACAAGTACACAAATATGGGTTGGTATGTTTCTGAATTCTCTATTTTCTTCTATTAGTCAATGTATGTGTGTTTTTCACCAACATTGCATGATCTTAACTACTGTACTTGCATAATTGGTCTTCATATCTATGATAGTACATCCTCCAGTATGTTTTTAAACTTCCTAATTATCTTGTTTATTCAAACTTTGGAATTTCTAAAAGAATATTTAAGCCAGCTTGAATAATATCTCATCAGAGTATATATAATCCCATTGCTTGGGTTATATATAATCTTGCTTGGCAGTAGGATTATATAATTAAGAGTGTTGAAATAAATAAAATGTCAATCAAGAATTTTATATCCAGCGTCCAACACGGTAATGCTTGCCTTTAATAGCAGCAACTCAGGAGGTTGAAACAGGAGGATTGCAAGTTCAAGGCCAGCCTTAGTAATTTAGTGAGGCCCCAAGCAACTTGGTGAGACTCTGTCTCAAAAGTAAAAGAAAAAAAAAAGTTGGGGATGTAATTCAGTAGTTCAGTGATAAGGTGCCCCTGGGCTCAATCTCCAGTATGAAAGAAAAAAAAATCATATCCAGGAAAAAAAAATACTGAAAAGTGAAGAAACCTTGAGATATTTCCAGAGCTCTCCTACAGGTAATACTATAGGAACCCTGCAGATTGAAAGGAACTTTTTATAAGTTACTACACAGTAAGTCAAAACCATATTAAGAAAAGTGTGACATCAACAAAGGCAAGTACATACAAACTTAGTTTTATTTAGTATATTTTTTTCTTATAGTACATTTATGTTTTCTAATACAATTTAAATGAGAAATGCATAAAACTATGATTATAAAAATACACTCAATGGCACAATGTATAAAGATGATCTGTAACAAAAACAATATATAGGGGGACACCAAAGTGGCATAAGAGCACATTTGTGTACTGCTGAAGTTGGTGCTAATAAATGTAAGATGCTATAAATTTAAAGATGACAATTGTAGTTACCAGGTAACCACCAATAAAATAACAAACAATACAGAGAAGGAATTGACAAGTGATTCCCAATGATGATACACTTTACAAAACATTTAAAAACAAACAGAGCACAATAGTGGAGAAATTGAGAAATACAAGAGGTATAAGGTAAAAGAAAAACAAAAATGGCAAAAGCAAGTCCTTCAATAGCAGTAATAACTTTATAATATAAAAGTTAAGCCCACCAAACATAAGCTAAGCTCTCCAATTAAAATTCAGAAATATCCAACTTTTGTTGTGTACAAAGGACTATATAGGATCCAAAGCTTTAAAAGTGAAACAATTGAGAAAACTGATATTTCTTTCAAATAGCAACCAAAAGAGATTCAGGATGGTTGTACAAATACTGAACAAAATAAAACTTTAGTAAAAAATTGTGGAAAGAGGAAAATGACATTATATCATGATTAAAGAATAAATCCTTCAAAAACATAACAGTTATACATATACCTAACAACAATAGAACAAAAATATATAAAGTAAAAATTTACAGACTGGAAGGGGAAAAGTTCTACCATATATTTTAAGGCTTTGGTGCTTTACTTTTAATAACTGAACAACACAGAAGATTGATAAGGAATTAGAGGTCTCAAACAACATTATAAAACAAATAGACCAAGAGATATATACAGAACTCTCCAACTAAGAAAAGCAGAATCCATATAAAAAATCTCAAGTCCAGTGTTATGTTCTACATAATTGACCATAAAACAAGTCTTGGTACATTTAAATATTTAAATGATGCAAAGCATATTGTCAAACCGCAATGAATGAAATTAAAAATTAGTAACAGAAAGCTGGACAATTCAGCAATATATGAAAATTCAACAACATATTGTTTATCAACCATCAAGTCACAGAAAAATAACAGGGAGAATGCTTTGCTGCCGCAGTCCGGCTGCAGCAAAATAACCAAGGGGGTGACGAATAACTTGTGTACGTTGATACAACAGGAGTAGGAGCCATTTATTGCAGGACAGGAGCAGTATTTATACATTCCACACAGCTTATCTAATTAGCATAAACTAGATACATCAGTCAACCAATAAGGAATCTCCACACTTAATGGCTCGCTTTTGTTACTTTTCAAACCACTCCCTCTGGCATTTTGCCAGGCACCATCCAGACTTGTTTACGAACTCTAACATTCCCCTGGCAAAATGCCAGGTGTTATTTTGACTTGTTTACAGACTCTAACACTTTGCAATGAAATGAAAATTAAAATACAACACATGAAATCATATGAGATTCAGCAAAAGCACTGTTCAGAGAGAAATTTATATACAAATACCTATGTTAAAATAGAGTAAATGTTTCAAATTATTGTTCAAATATTATATTGTAAATAACTAGAAAAAGAATGTAAAAATGAATCTAATGATAGCTAACAGAAGGAAATAATAAATACTGAAGAAGATATATCTGAAATAGAGAATTAAAAAATAGAGGGGATCAGTAAAACTAGAACTACAGTCCAAAAACCATGATTATACATGCAAGTCTTGAATAAAACTCCAGCAAAGAAAATCTAGCTGCATATAAAATTATTATATACCATATCCAAGAAGGACTCATCTATGAATGCTAGAATGTTTCAATTTATGAAAATCAATAAACATAATACACTATACTAATGGAAGTAAAATAAAACACATGTTCATCTCAACTGATGCAGGAAAAGCAATTGACAAAATGCAGCAACTTCCATAATAAACAACTTTTAATAATTATAAATAGAAGGAACATTCTTACTATGAAAAGAACCACTCATGAAAACCCCATAGCTAATATTATGTTGTGAAATACTGAATTATTTTTGTTGGGATATTCATATTTGAAGTAGTAGATTAGTCATTTTTAGAATGACTTTTAAAGATATTGAATTACCTCTTCAACTTCTTAACGAGGAAAAATTTAGTGATTCTTTGAATCTCTGGTTAAGGTTTGCCGCAGCCTGGCTGGGCACAAATCACGAGCCACTTGAAGATTCAAGCAGAATGATCTTTATTTTTAGAACCCACACTGCATGCTGCTCACAGGAACTCTCCAGGAACTCCATGAGAGCTCCACGGGGAACTTCGGGAACTTTGGGAGCACTCAACCGGAACTCAACCCTGAACTCCACCCACACAAACTCTCTAGGAGTTAGAGCTCAAAAATAGCGGGCACCAGAGGTAGCAGGAACCACTCCTTCTGGCAAAATGCCAGGCACCATCTTGACCTAGCTGTGGCTCTCAACAAAGGTTGAATATGATGGTGACAAGATGATGCATTTCTCAAAACTACTCTATATCTGTTTAGGCAAAATATACTGAGCCTAGAATTAGAAATTCTGACTTCCCCCCCCCCCCAAAAAAAAATAAGTGATCCAAATTTCTCTTGAGAAGAAGCATTTTATTTATTTTTTTTACAAAAACAATATTTTTAAAGAGAGTATGTAAAAATATTTTTTCACAATTTTATACAAATGGAATGTCAGTCTTTCAACCACAAATTCCCAAAGTGGAGATAACATTCCTCCTACCCTGAGGTAAAGTATCTTGACTCCTCTGATCTTACAGTAAAATTTCCATAATACACTAAAAAGAAAATTCAAGCAATTCCAATGATTAAGCTGTGAAGTGCTCTTGTTTGTTACATTGTATGATGTGACAAGATTTTATAAAGCTTAATGGGATATAAACACTTATGTCACCCATTTGCAGAAAAGAGACAATTCCATTTAAGTTACATCTATTTTGTAAAAAACAAATTGTAATTGAAATGGAGCAAACACAATTATCTTCTTACAGCCAGCCAGTGAAATGTTTATTCCATATAGAGCACATGAAAAAAAGATATTACAAAGGGCAAAGAAGAAATAAGAAGTAGGCTCCTCTTCCTCCTGAAAGACATGCTGAAAGAACAAATAAAAAAATCAAGCAAATTGCCTTTCTTCAATGAGGAAGATAATTTGAGATAGAGAGAGAGAAAGAGGGACAAATATTACTACAATAGAAAAATGTATAAAAGGCTAGAAAAGCATTTAAGCATTAAGTGTCTAAAATGACTAAGAGTTTCATGCGTTATAGCTGAGTGGGAAAGTACGTCCCTAGCATGTGTGAGGCCCCCTTTACAATTCCCATCACTGCAAAACTCAATACGTAAATAAAAATGAAAAATAAGATAAAATGAGTAAGAATACATTACAGAAAACGAATAGACTCAAACTGAGACAAATTATAAGAATTTTAAAAGTAGATGCCCTTTCATTTTCCTTTGATCTGTATATCTACACTGAATTAATTTATTTTTCTTTACTTTGTCCTTCCTTCCTTCCTTTCTTTTCTTTTCTTTCTTGTCACTCCTGTCTCTTTCTCCCCACCCCCTTTCATTTTTACAATTCTTATGCCTCTAATATACACAACTATTGACATCTCCACTGCAATGTCTAATAGGTATGTTCTGATCCCTTCCTTTATCATACTTCTTCACAGTCTTCTGAATTTCAATATATGGCATCAGCAATCACCCAATTGCTCTGATAAAAACACCTTAGAGTCATCTTTGATGCTTAGTTCTTAACTCACATCAAATCCATCAGCAAATCTTGTAAGAACTACTTTTACAATATAGCTAGTGTCTGAATCCTTCTCTCTATTCCTACTGCTGTTCCTTTTGTTCAATTTGGCGTCTTTTATTTATTCTTACTGAAACTATTTTGAAGAAGATCATAATTTTTTGTTCTCTGGATTACTCCCTATATTCCTATATCCTAAATTGCCTCTCTGAGTTTACCTTTGTCTTTTATATCTAATCTCCACTGTCTACAATCCTGTCAACATGTAAAATCTCTTCACTTTTCTGCTCAACCATCCTTAAATGCCTTCCTATATAATACAGAGCAAAAGCCAAATATACAATGGCTTACAAGTTTCTACAGGAAATCCTCCTCTTCCTAAAATTACTTGTTCCTAAAATTCACTGCTAAGTTAACCCTGATTTTGCCAGTGTCTAACTCATTTGTTCAGGAACTGTTGCCCTAGGAATCTGTCATATTGTGTTCCCTCAGGTCATGAAGTGTCTTCCCAAATAGATGCATGGATCACTCCCTCGTATGCATTTTGTCACTTTTGAAAATAACCAGTTTAGAGTATTCCCCTAGCCATTCTTTCTAAAGTAGGCTCACCAACTTTCACTTTATACCCTCCATACTCTGTATTATTTTCCTTATAGAATTTATTGCTTCTCTATATATTATACCTAATATTTTTATTGGCTGTCTCCTACTCAAGGACGTAAGCTAAATTAAAGCAGACATCTTTTCTCTTTTAATTATTGAACAGAGAAGAGAAAAATCCCACTTGAATATTTCCTAAATGAACAAAATCATATACAAAATAATGAAATTAGATACTTCTCTCACAACACATAGACAATAAGTCCTGATTACATAGTATAGTTTTTAAATTGAACAATAGAAACTGGTATTCATGATATATAAATAGTAAAGGTTTTCTTAAAAGAGATACAAAAGACAAGCAAGGGGAGTGAATACACTCAGGGACTAAGCCAGGGAAGGCTGGGGACAAATCATGAGCCACTGAAGCAGAAACAAATTTTATTTCGGAACTCCACCAGCACACTCCACACACGCTCCCCGGAATTCTCCCCAACCACACACGCAGCTTCTCCCAGGACACACTACATCAATAGGGAATCCCTCCTCCGGAATTCCCTCCTACCGCAGCACTTCCCCAACCAATGGGAACTCTCTGGGAGTCCTGGGAGAGCTCCAAAGTAGCAGGCCTAGGCAGACAGCAGGGGTCTAATCTCCAATTGAATGCACATCTTAACATAATCATTATCATCTCAAGGGCTTGCTGGTGTCACCTTTCAACCAAAAATGCCATGCGTCATTCCTACTTGGCTATGGCTCTCAGCAATACACACACACACACAAACACACACACGCAAACACATATATAATATTATCATGTATAACTAAAAATAAAAAATAAATAAAAAAATATAACTATCAAAACAAACAAAAGCCCCAGTCAAAAATAACAAAAATAGAAATTGAATCAAAATATTTCTTTTTTTTCTTTTTTCTGTTTTTTTGAACCCAGGGGTACTTAACCACTGATCCACATCCCCAACCCTTTTTTACATTTTATTTAGAGACAGAGTCCCAGTTGCTTAGGACCTCACTAAATTGCTAAGGCTAGCTTTGAACTTCCAATCTTCCTGCCTCAGACTCCAGAGCCACTGGGATTACAGTTATGAGCCACCATGCCTGGTGCTATGAGTCTTTATATATATATATATATATATATATATATATATATATATATATATATATATATATATTCATGTAACTACTATCAAACCAAAATACAAAACATTTCCACAAAGCAAAAACATTCCCATGTACCCCGTGTAGTCAATGTACCCACCTCCCTTAATCTTTATCCACCATCAATCTGTTCTCTGTCCCTACTGTTTTGCCATTTAAAGAATGCATATAATTGGTGTCATATAGAAAGTAGCCTGTTGAGACTTACTTCATTCACTTAGTATAATGAATTTTTGTGTGACTATATACTTAAATTTCCCTTGGGTAATTACTAAGGAGTAAGATTTCTATGGTATTTTTATGTTTACCTTTATAAGAAATTGTTGACATGTGTTTTAATATGGCTCTAACATTTTTGTTTGTAAAAAATTGATTTGTGAATATGAAATGCTCATCTTTATCTCTAGCAACATCCCCTGTCTAGGAGTCTACTTTAGTCTAATACTAGAGTCACTGCAGTCTTTTCTTCTTAGTCTTGATAAGATTATTCTAACTTTTCTACCTTCTATATTCAAATTGTATTTTGTTTAATTTTTTATTTTTTTGTCAAGTAAAGTCTTACATATCAAGCCTAAAATATCTGATTATTTCATACCTTGGTATTTTTTTTTACATTCACTATATTATTCCTTTATTTCACCTGCCATGTCTTATACTATTCTGTGCATATAAATATTATCCTTACTTAGATATATTATTTCAATTGAAATTTAATCTTGTATCCACTGGGAGGAATGAAAGTACTTTTATTCTTTTCCAAATGGCTACACAGTTTCTCAACAGTATTTATTTAAAATCCTTTTGGACACAGGGAAATGAGATGTTATCTTTATTTGTATACTAAAATTTTATATCTAGTGTATTCTATTTCTGCACCTTCCATTCTATTGCTTTGACCTGTTACTCAAGTATTGGTATCACATTCTTTTAACTATATATGTTTTAAGTTATGCTTCAATATGTGCTGGGAAATACACATTTAGATCCCTTCTTTCAATATTTTTATTTCTTTCAAATAGTATTTTTTATTTCTTTCAAATAGTATTTCATTAGGATTGCAGTATATATTTAAAGCAATGTAGGTAGGACTGACCTTGTGATACTGAGAGATCCTAACCAAGAATAAGTGATGCGTTCCCATTAGTTCAAAATTATTTCAATAAACATGGCTTAAACATTTCTTATTAAACTTATTCAAAGGTATTTTATATTTATGTTGCTATTATAAATAACACTTTCTGTTCTATTTATCTTCTAACTGGTTTTAATTCATGCACATAATGATTATTAATATTTGCACATTAGTTTTGTAGCCCCAAATCATGTAAGAGTTTTATAACTGAGCTATTCTTTCATTGATTTACTAGGGTTTCACAGGTATGCTATAATGTAATCTCTAAATACACACACACACAGAGACACACACACACATATGTATATATATGGATAATGTGAATATGCTCCTAATTATTTAATACTGAACATTTTTGCCTTATAGTAATGTGTATCTTTTGTAATTTCCTACTAAGATCTAAATATATTATATAGAGATTTTGTATATTTTAAATAAATTAATTTCCATTTTTAGCATCTCAAATATTTTTAAATTTTAATGAATGACGATAGAATTTTCATTAATGTCATTATTATTGGTATGAATGTAGATAAATAAATCAATGAAATACAACAAGTGCTTAATATATATCCATCAAATGAAATTATTTGATTTCTTAAATTTTATTTAACTTTTAATTGACAAGTAATAATTTCCTATATTTATAGGGTATATGTGATGTTCCCATGATTGTACACATTGTAGGATGATTAAATCAGTCTAACATATCCACCACTTCATATATCCTTTGCGGTAAAAACATCTAAAATCTACTCTTTAGAAAACTGTACACTTCTGCCATCATCTACCCTTTCCAAATCTACTCTTTTCCCAGCCTTTGGAAACAATCATTCTGCTTTCTACTTTGGCAAGTTTGACTATTTTAGATTCTTCATACAGCTGAGATCATGCTGTATTTGTCTTTCTCTGTCTCACTGATTTCACTTAACATAAAGCCATTTGGGTTCATTTATGTTTTCACAACTAACAGGATTTCCCTCTTTTAAAGCCTAAGTAGTATTCCAGTAGAGATACATACCACTGTTGGAATAATTTTCAGTCGCAGCTAGCAGCTATAAGCAGCTCGGAAGAGCTTGAAATATCCATGTTCTTCAGGCCTGACAGGATGGCCTGCAGGATGGGGTGAGACCACATCCTCAGCACTTGTGGTTAGCATTGCTAAACCACTGGGCCAGGAAACTGAGAGTCAGGGGCTTCAGGGCATGAAAACCCTGACTTATAAGCCCCCTCCCTTAGGGACCAAGACCCTTCCAGATTGCTGTCCACCATGACAGAAATATTTAGTTTCCTCACAGTGCGGTTACATTAGGAAGAAGATGATTGGCTTATGGATATTATCTTGCTTATGTATCATTGACGGGCATGTCCCACTCGAACCCTGTAACAGTTGTGTGCATTCCAAAAAGAAACTGAACTACTGGACATCAGCTAGATTGCCATCAGCCAGTTCTCATCAGCTAGATTGCCATCAGCCAGTTCTCGCCAGCTCCCGGAGTCTGTGTGTTGATTCCGCATCCCCCCGCCCCACGACTGAGGTAGCTGAGTGACTAATTGACCACACCAGTGACAGGAACATATCCATGCCACATTTTCTTTATTCATTCATACACTGATGGACACTTATATTGAATCCATATCTTATCTATTGTTAAGGATGCTATAATAAAAGTGGGAGTGCAAGTATCTTTTGGAGATACTGATTTTAATTCTTTTGAATATATACCCAGAAGACAAATGAGTGGATCATATGCTAGTTCTATTTTTAGTTTATCTGAGAAATCCACATACTATTTTCCAAAATGCCTGCAATAATTTACATTCTCAACAATAGTGTATAAGTGTTCCCTTTTCTCTGCATCCTTATCAATGCTTATTATATTTAATGTTTTGATTTGTCTTATTTGATATGACCCATTCTTACATGAGTGTGTTGAGAGCCACAGCCGAAGGGGCCCCAGCAAACTTCCAGCTGCCAGCAATCCAGCTGCCGGCTGATGATTGGCTCACAGCGGCCCCAGCAACATCTAGCTGATTGGCTCCTCGGCCCCAGCAACATCTAGCTGATTGGCTCCTCTGCGGTGATGCTCATTGGACTGTTTCCCTGCCCTTTCAGACCACGGAGCTGCTCATTGGGGGACTTTTTTGGCTCTGCCCACGTGACCCAGCCAATCGGCCTCAAGAGCAGGAGGATTGTGGGAGGTGGGGAGAAGCTTGTGGGGGGAGAGAGAGGCTTGTAAAAAGCCGGTGGTGGCAGTTGAGGCTCTGAGGATTTTTCCTGAGGAGCTGTTTTGTTTGGTGTGTGGTTCTAAAAATAAAGTTAGTTTCTTTTGACAAGTGGCTTCTGATTGTGCCCAGCCAGACTGCGGCATTTCGCCTAGCCGTCTCCTTGCAAAATTCCTCATTGGCAACCTTCCATAACAGGTATTGTCCTCCATTTAGCACAGCTTTACACATATTAGCCCAATCTGCTGGCGTCATGTTCAAGTTGTTAATGGATTCGACCATGCTTACAGTGAAGGGTGCTTGAGGACCATAGGTTGTTACAGCCTCTTTTAGCTGCTTCACTGTTTTGAAATTTAAAACTTGGTAAAATCGCTGCCCTCCTGCCTCAAATACAGGGCATGTTAATATTTGAGATCTTGTCTCAGGATCCCAACTATCAACTGCGGGGGTTGGGGACCTCCCAGCATAGAGGTGGTGCTGTTGGTTGGACACTTACACCCTCTGGTGATAGAAAGGTGTTAGTAGCAATCTCCTGTTGTAACTTTCCCCCTGATGGCTTTTTCTGTTTTACACTTTCTTTCTCTGTCTGACTAACTTGAGAGGCCTTCTCTTTTACTTGAATCTTTTCCTCTGTCTGACTAACTTGAGAGACCTTCTTTTTTACTTGAATCTTTTCCTCTGTCTGACTAACTTGAGAGACCTTCCCCAACCCCCGCATGAGTGGAATGATATTTTATTATGGTTTTAATTTGCATTTTCCTGATGATCAGTGCTGTTGAGCATGAGTTTATACCTGTTTGTTATTTGCATGTCTTCTTTTGAGAAATATACTTTCATGTTTAGGTTAGTCAACTTTCTGCCATTATCACAAAAAGACCTGAGAAATACAACTTAAAGAAGGAAAAATGTAATTTTGCTTGTGGTTTCAGAGGTTTTAGTTCATGGTTGGCTGGCACCAAGGCAGAAACCTTATGGCATAAGGTGTGACAGAGGAAAGCTGCTCACCTCATGGCAACACGAAGCAGACAGAGACAGTCCCCAAGGGCACAACTGAAACATCCACACCTTCTATAGTTTCAAAAACCTCCTAATAGTTCATTTAGTTATGAATCCATCAATGGCAAAATCCATTTATGAGAGCCCTTATGTCCCCATCATTTCCTAAAAGTTATACCCCTTAACATTGCTACATTGGTGACGGAGCCTTCAATATAGGAGCCTTTGGTGGTTTATCCATTTTTTAAAATATAGGGATTTTTAAAAATTATTGAGTAGTGTGAATTCTTTATATATTTGGAATACTAATAGAGTTAGATAGTACAGTGGTACTTTCCAGAGGCTATGAGTTTTAGAGGGGGAAGGAGAGTTGGAGAGAGTTTGTTGAATGGGTACAAAATTATAGCTAAATAGGAGTAAGATTTTTGGTTTAATACTACACAACAGGTTGACTATAAAATATTTCAATGTATATTTTAAAAATATCAATTAAAGGATTGTTTAATATTTTCCCATTTTTCAATATTTGCAAAATTTTCTCCCAATCTGTGAATTATCTATTGTTTTCTTTGCTGTACACAAGGTAGTTATTTGATTTTTGAGATAAAGTGCCAATAATATTAAATGTGGAGTGTAAAGGCTTTTCAACAAATAGTGCCATGAAACTTGCATATCTGAATAGTAAATGAATTATTGTCTATAGTTCACAGAATATGCCTCCAGTTTTTTATGATGCATCATGGAGAGAAACAGAAAATACAGAATCTATACAGTTTTGAAGCAAATAGAAACCTAACTTTGTGACCTGTTTGGTTCTATGTCTGTTTCTATTAAAAACAAATTGTTTAATTTGCATGATATCCATGGACAACAACACCATAACTCATGCCTGAACAAAACATAAACACACATTTTCTCTGAAAGATATTTTACATCTTTCAATATTTACAATATTTCCTTCATTTAAGAACACAGAATTTCAGCACTACACTTGGGGACCATTAGAAATGGTGAAATCACCAATAAAATAAAAATATAAATCAGCAAATGAAACACATGAATATGAAAAATGTGGCACTATATGGACTGTGAAAACCTTATTTGTGTACATTATGAGCATTGAAGCCAGAAGGCAGAGTCCCCTTGTTTGATGTCAGGTAAGAACATGTATTATCAAGTGATTCAAATTTTCATCATTCTTTGCTGCAAGTATTGATTTGGGGTCATGAATAAAATTATTAAATAGGTGAATTCACAATATGAAATCTGCAAATAATGAAGATAGACTATATGTATCTGAATAGTCAATGAGTTATTACATTTTTAATAAAATCAAGAAAAGGCAGAGTAACTCATGATTGTAGAAATCAGAACATTATTTTCCATTTTGTGATGGATGATTGAAAGTCAGATGCAAGGCAATTTTTCTGGGATGATGGAAATATTTTTATATTATTACCTGGATGGTGATTTAATTGAGTTAATACATTTGTTAAACCTATCAATCTGTATGTTTAATATCTGTGCCATTTACTACATGTAAATAATATCTCAGCAAAAAGAAAATATTGTAGATGAAATGAAGATGTTTCTGGACATATGAAAGCTGAGAAATTTGTTACAAATAGAAGTGCAGTACTTTAAATAATAATGTAAATTATTTAGTCAGGAAAAAAATGATTCCAGATGAAGTAAAAAACTAAAGGGTAAAAGTACGGGGAGTACAGAGTATAGAAATATAGTAAATATAAAAGAATTTTGGGTGTTCAAAACAGCAATAGTAATATCATAAATTTGTGCTAAATACAGAAATAAGTTATAGGAAAAAGAATAGGAGGGAGTGCATGAAGATAAACTCTTTTAAGGTCCATTTAGAGTTTAAGGAGAAAATTATTATCTAAATTATATCATAACTTATTTTGTATGTTATATTTATGGAAAAACCATAAATATAACATAAAATTGTGAAGATGTAAAACCATTAGAGAAAAGATAGAATAGGAAAAATATAATTGATAAATCCAAATGATGATAGGAAAGAGGAATTAATTGACAGACATCAGATGCAATAAATAAAAAAAGAACTGGATGGGCTTAAATCAAAGTATCCTAAAATTACATTAAAGAACAATAGAATAAAGTAAAAGAAAAGATTTTCAAAATACATAAAATAAGAAAAGTGTACTATTTGCTGAAGAAAAGACAATTTAAATAGAATGATACATGTAGACAGAATGGAATGAAAAAAGATACAGTATGAAAATACCAACCACAAGAAAATTGATGAGGCTATAATAATATCAGATAAAGTAGATATCAGGACAAGAAAATAGGGTCAATTCACAGGAGGATGTAACATTCCCAAACCATTATGTAGCAGCAGGCTTAAAAATAAAAGTAAAACTATTACTATTAGAAATATAAAGAGCAATAAGTAGACCCACAATCATTGAAACACAAAATTTTAACATTTCCACTCAACAACTGGTAGAATATAAAAACAAAAAGTGACCAAGGCACAGTGGAGCATGCCTGTAATCCTGCTGGCTTGGGAGGCTGAAACAGGAGGATTGTGAGTTCAGAGGCAGTCTTAGCAACTTAGCAAGGCCCTAAGCAACTTTCAGATCCTGTCTCAAAATCAACACCACAAAATTAGTGTTTCTATACATTAATTTAAAAATCCAAGAAAAGAAAAACAATTTCATTTATAATGGAATCAAAACCAATAAAATACTACAGAATAAACTTAAGCAAATTGGTGTAAGATGTATTTACTATAAATACCAACTGTCTGCCTCAGTCAGTTCAAGCTGACTACCTACCCATGGGCTGAATTAATTAAATAACTAATAGCTTTTAGGTCATACTTCTGGACATAAAAAATTCTGAGAACTAGGTCCTAGAACATTCAGTGAGGGCTCTCCTCCTGGTTTGTAAACAGCTGTCTTCGTACAGTGTTTTAAGATATTAGAGAAAGAAATCTTATTTTTATACCAACAAGAGCACCAAACTTATCATGCAGACTCGACTCCTATGACCTCTCCTATGCCTACTTACTTCCCAAAGGCCTTATGTCAAAATACCTTCACAATGGGGAAATGTGGAATAGAACTTCAACATGTGCATTTCAGGAGGACATATTCACTCCATAGCAACCATTGTTGAAAGAAAGTAAAATGCTTTAGAATTAGAGAAACACATTCCATTTTCACAGGTTGGAAAATTTAATATTTTCAATAGGTCAATACTAAAGTGACCTAGAGATAATCTTCATTAATATTTCAACAGGTATTTTGCAGGAATAGAAAAATACATCTTGAAATTCATACAGGATATCAAGGGACCCACAAACAAACCAATCTTGAAAATTACTGTAGTCAAAGAATTCAAAAGTCCTGATTTCCAAACTTATTTAATAAGATAATCAAAAGAATGTAATACTGGTATGAAGGCAAACGTGTAAGGAATAGAATAGGTAGCCCAGTAATAAACACTCATAAATATATTTGGTCAATTGATTTTCATTAAGGGTTCCTGGAAAATTAAATGTAAGAAAAGAGAGTTTCTTTAATAAACGGTAATGCAAAAATTGAACAACTACACATAAAAGAAATAAATTGGGTCCTTAACATTTTTAGTTGGTATTGGGGATTGAAACCAGAAGCACTTAATCACTGAGCCACATCTTCAGCCCTTTTTTAATATTTTATTAGAGACAGAGTCTTGCTAAGTTGTTTAGTGCTTCATTTGTGTTAACTTGCTGAGGCTGGCTTTGAGCTTATGATCCTCCTGCTTCAGCCTCCCAAGCTGCTGGGGTTATAGGCATGTACCATTATGCCCTGTTTGGGTCCTTAACTTTTAAGGATTTTTTGTATACAAAATAAACACAAAGTACAACAATGACCTAAAAATAAGATCCAAAATTACAAAACTCTTAGAAGTAAATGTAGGAAAAACCTTCAGAACAGTATGTGGCAATGATTTCTTGGGTATCACACCAAAATCACACAATAAAGAAAAAAAATAAATAATTTGGGCTTCATCAAAACTAAAAATGATTGTTCATTAAATGACACTGCTATCCAAGTTAAAAGGAAACCACAGATTTGCAGAAAATATTAATAAATCATATAGATTTCATTAGGGATTGATACACAGTTTATATAAGGAACTTATACACCCCCCAAAAAAAAATCAAACAATTTGAGCCAAAAAAAGTCAAAATACCAACAGCAGTGGTACTTGACTCTAATACACATAATTTGGGAGCCTTAGGCAGGAGAATCAAAATGTTGAGGTCAGTCTGGGCAACTTAGTGAGACCCTTTCTCAAAATAAAAAAAAATAAAAAGGACTATATAGTCCAATGGGAAAGTGGCCCTGGACTCAATACCTAGTACTCCACAAAAAAATTAAAATGATCAAAGACTTTAAATAATATTTTCCCAGATAAGTTAATTAAATAATCAATAAGTACATGAAAATATGCTAAATATTACTACACATCAGGGAAATGTGGAAAGATACCAGTTCACATCCATTAGGATGGCTATTGTTAAAATAACAAATAGAAGGGGTTAAAGATTGCATGCTACACAAAGGCTGCATTCCTAGTTGCTCCTTAGCTTGGGATTCAAGCAACAAGAGTACAGGGAGTACAAGGTGGATGAAACAGGAATTTCACTAAAATTCATTTTTGGACTGTCAAAATGTTTTAGAGACTCAGAAATTTGGGTACATTAAACAAAGAAGAAAGATTATATTAGAGCCAAGCCAGTTGTGGCAGCATCAGTAGTAGTGGTGCTAAAGATCAGAGGGAGATCAGTAGAGAAAAAGGACCAAGGGGGGAGAGGTAGGGAGGGAAGAGGGAAGTGCTGGTGAGTGATATTGGTCAAATTATATTGTTATATTGTTAACATGTGTGAATATGTTTTAAAAAAAAACCCTGTAAATATGTCTAACTATAGTGCACCAATAAAAATATGGAAAAAAACCCAAAAACAATATGCAAAAAATCAATGGGAAAAGCGAAGAACAGTGGTACTTTAATCTGTACATACATGAATATAGCACAGTGAATCCCAATATTAAATATATATATATATATATATATATATATATATATATATATATATGACAGTAATTAAAAAAAAACTACACTAAATAGCAAGAATATCAATAGAGTAGAAGAAGGGCAACAGGGGAAGGGAGAGAGGAGGAGGGGAAAGTGCTGAGGAATGAATTAAAGCAAATTATATTCCATGCTTTTGGGATTATGTAAAATGTGTCCTAATGTTTTATGTGACTAACAAGAATTTAAAAAATCAAAATAAATTTTAAAAATAAATTGGTAGATTGTAAACATAATAAGTTTTGGCAAGAATGTGGGGGAAAATAAAAGCTTTGTGCATTGCTAGTGGGGATATAGAATGGTGCAGCCAGTATTAACAACAGTATGGCAATTCCCCCAGATTTAAAAATGTATTTACCTCATGATCTAGCAGTTTTACTGTTGGGTATACCTACAAAAGAATTGAAAGCAAGGATTCAAACAGATATGCACTTTCTATATTCATAGCAGCATTATTTCAAAAGCATATAGCCAAAACGGTCCACCAATACTTCAGTTGACCAAAAAAATGTGGAATATAATAGAATGAAATATTTTGCAGCTTTAAAAAAGAATGAAATTCTGATACATGCTATTAGCATGGATGAATCTTACAGACATTAAGCCAGACACAAAAGGACAAATGTTATATGATCCTATTTATATTAGGTACCTAGAATAGTCAAATTCAAAGAGACATATATAGAAGATTGGTTATCAAGGGTTATAAAATGGAAGATTGAAGAGTTATTGTCTATTGTATATACAGTTTCTACTTGGAATGATTAAAAATATTTTGGAGGTAAATAATGCCCAAGAATGAGAATGTACTTAATTCCACTGATCTATATACTTCCAAAGTGGGAAAAGAAAATAAATTGTGTGTATGTTGTACCACAATAAAACTAAAAGTATAGTCCATGTAAATAAGGCATGAATCATAATGGAGACTACTAAATATATATATTATAACATATACTAGCCTTAAGCCCAATGGTATAACAATCCACTTGAAGAAACCAGGAAAAAATAACATCTCTAACACAAAGAAACAGATGAAAATAATGTAGAACAAATATCATGGAAATAAAAGAAGCCATAGAAAAGAGAAAACCAAAGATACAAATATTTCTTTTACTTTAAAGATTTATAAATGTGATAGATTTCTAATACAAATCATGAATGAAAATACATAATTCTAATATCACAAACATAAAAGGAGTTATCACTATAGAATTTCAGAATGTTAAAATTCCATTTACTACATTTAACAGATTATATGAAATGTTGAAATTTATACAATTAACTAAAGCTGATGCAGTACAAAACAAAATTTCTATATAATGCAAGATATGTTACGTAAAAAGTTAAAAAAATATGAAACCATAGTTTTCAATTTCCTAAGCAGGCTTTTACATGTGTCTAGCTTGTCAGATGTAGATTTGGGGGATTAGACTCTATAATCCATTAACAATTCCTTATACTTTGTCTCCCTCCCCACCCTGTCTCTATGTATCCCTATTGATTTTGTTTTTCTGGAGATGCGCGTACATACAGATTTTAGTACTGAGTTGTTGAGATATGGGGTATTGCTATAACAATACATAAATACATGCAACTGACTTTAAAATTGGATAATGGATAGAGCTGCAAGTTTCTGAGGTACATGTTAGAATATGGATATTAAAAGTGATTTTACTATGTTTTTAGGCAGAAAAGTTATTGGAAACAGGTGAAAGGTTAATCCCTCCTATAAAGTGACAAAAACATGAATTTTGTCCTAGTGTTATGTGGACACAAATGGTTTGTGAACAATGAAATTGAATACTTATCTGAACAGATTTTCAAGCAAAGCATTGAGAGGAAAAGCTTGATTCTTACTGATTACTTATAATAAACTGTGAAAAGACATAGATGAATTGAAGAGAAAAACAAAAAGGAACAAGAGTTTGGAAGGTTTGAGAATTTCTCAGCTTATCAATATTTCAAAGAAAATGAAAATAACTTTTAAAAAAGTTTGGGGGGGCTACTGGAGATAAAACCCAAGGGCAGTCAACCACTGAGCCACATTCCTAGCTCTATTTTGTATTTTATTTAGAGACAGGGTCTCCCTGAGTTGCTTTGGTGAGGCTGGCTTTGAAATTGTGATTTTCCTGTCTCAGCTTCCCAAGCCACGGGGATTACAGGCGTGTGCCACTGTACCCAGTGAAAATAACTTTTCTAAAGTGAGGCTGAACAACCATTTTATAAAATATATTGTTGGTTTAAACCACACATCTATTCAATCTCAGCAGAAGCTAGGGATAGAGATGTGAATATATCAGCAGGAAGACTCCTAGCTGAGAAGAAAGAAAAAAAACAGTAAGAAATGAAAGAAGGCTGCAGAAATATTGTATCTTTCAAAACAAGGAAAGAATGAATTCTAAGGCTATTCTTAAGGCAATCCTAAAATCACCAGAGCTGCCACTCTTACCACCAAAACAAAAGGAAAGTATAACAAACAAAGTTAGAGTGAGTTAGAATGAGTGAACAGTTTGTGCTGGATTCATGTGATAAAATACTACTGGCCAATGAACAAGAACAGAGTGCTGTGTCACATGAAAACACAGATGGATCTCCTGGACTGAGGATCTGTCCAGAGAAAGATCCAGACTCTGAAGACAACCTGGAATCTCCCCCCCATTGATATGAAGGGGAAATCAAGCAAACTAGTGCATCATGACAGAGTTCAGAATTGTGGGTAATTTGGGAAGTGACTATTTAAAAAGGCACAAGGACCATTCCAAAGTGCTGGAAATATTCCATACTTTCTAGCAGGCACATCACATATACACGCACAATTACATGTATGTTCATTCCTAAGGTGTGTGAAATCCAATGAAAAGAAAAATAACAGGAAGGAAGGACTCTATGCTCTATCATCCCCAAGCCAGTGACTCGATCCATATTAACAAGTACTATATTCCCACAATGACCCAAGGGAATGAGTTTGTGTATGCTGGGCACCCAGGAGAGCACTTATTCTAGAGAAAGGGGTCTCAATAGTTATTACATGCGCTCAGCATTCCAGCTTTGCCTCCTGAGCCTTGGTGCTTTCCATCCCCCACCCCCACCCCACCCCCACCCCCACAGTGCCCTGTGACTTCAGCTATTGTGATGCAAACACCAAGGGAGTGGGAAGCAGCCTGAGAGCCAAAGAAACAGCACCGAAGAGAGGTCACTCACTGGTCAGCAGGCAATCTCCACATTCAGGGGCAGGAGGGGGGACTTGGAGGAGGAGGCAGGGGAACCTGTCTTGGGTTGGTGTGGTGCTGGCAACAGCTGGCCCTCTTAGAAGAGCTCCGTACATGGGGACATTATTAGCTGCCCTCAAGAGGCTCCTAAGGCCAGCCTTCTTTGTCTCCACAGCCCCCCATGCCCTTCTCCTACATATTGACTGGTTTTATTTTGTCTGTAGTAGAGAGAGGAGGCAGGGAGCCTGGAATGAAAAGACCTCTGAAGAATATCTAGTAAATCCGCATCAGGTAGGAAGGGGTCCCATTACTTCAAGACACCCTCAGGGGTAGCTGTGCTCCCTTGGGCAGCAGGCGTCAGTTTCTCCTGGGGATTGAGGGTCTGGTGTGAATGCCCCCAAGAACACTGTCTTGAGTGGATCATCCCTCCCAAGACACTGACCGCCAGTTAGTTGGGCTGTTTGCTCTGGCGTCTGGGAGAGGATGGAGCACCCCCTGGATCCTCTCCTCTCCTGTGTCCAGGTGAGAGACCCCAGCCCAATAACTTTAGGCCCAGTTACAAAATCATCAGGGCTTGCTTTTGCACCTGCACAGGCGTCAGATGTGTTTTTCAGATAATCAGTTAAGTGTAACCGATTAGGAAAGAACAGGATGGTTGGGAAAGAACCGGCACGGTTGAGCAAACGGAAACATACAGTGAAAAACAAGTGGTTTTTATGTGGTTTTTCCAGGAACATACAGTGAAAAACAACCTTGCCTTTTAGGTAACCTATATGCTAGGTTCAAAAAGACCAATAAGAAACCTGTTGCTTACCGCGCGCGCGAAACCTGCTCCTTTACCCTATAAAAGATCTGTGCCCCAAAGCCCGGGGTGCCAGTTCACCGAAGCTCCGGCTGAGGTCTTGCTGAGCACCCGTAGGCGCCTGTGTATCAATAAATCGCCTCTTGCTTTTGCAGCCAGTGTCTCGTGTGCTTTTCCTTGGACAGGGAGTCGGAGGGTCTTTCATTTGGAGGTTCCACCGAGATCTTCCTGCACCCCTGTCCGGATCCCTGCCTGGGGAACGCCCGGCATCACTGGGAGGTAAGCTGGCCGGCTCGTGTCGTTTTGTGTTTCTTTTGTTCTATGTTTGCAGTCTTCGATCGTTATCTGTCTGTGCGCAGCGTCCGTACGATTACGCTTAGTCGCTCTGTTTTCTGGGCAGCTTGAGAGGGAGTTGACGAACTCGGACTTCTCCCCTGCCACCCTGGGAGACGTCCCAGGGATTCGGAGGGCCCATTTCTGGGGGCCTCTGGTGTTTCCAAAGAGTACACTGTTCTTGTGGGTGACGGAGTCCCTCCTCCCCCTAATCCATCAGATACTTTCGGTTTGTGCCGAGGCCGCGCAGTGTTCTTTGTGTCCAGTCTGATTTTTGTATCTGTCTCCTTGCCTTTGCACTTTCTCATTCCATCTGAGACTAGCATGGGACAATCTATAACAACTCCCTTGAGTCTTACTCTTGATCATTGGCAGGACGTCCGGAACCGGGCTGACAACCGGTCAGTGGAAATCAAAAAAAAAAGATGGATAACACTCTGCACCACGGAGTGGCCAACGTTCGATGTTGGCTGGCCAAAAGAAGGGACGTTTAACCTTGATCTTATTTACAGGTGAAGTCTCGGGTTTTCACCCAAGGTCCTCAAGGACACCCCGATCAAGTGCCCTACATTGTTACTTGGGAAGATCTAGCCTCCGACCCACCTCCTTGGGTCGCCCCTTTCTCTCCACCTAAGCTTCCCCGCCGTTCTCCCCTTGAAGCCCCACCCCCACCTTCCGCTCCACTTATCCCGATACCCGCACCCCCTCCTCAAACCTCTAGGCTTTACCCTATTCTAGATAAACCCAAAAACGTGACTCCAGCAGGGACAAAACCCAAGAAGGTCTTACCACCAGAAGATTCAACTCTTATAGACCTGATGACTGAAGAACCCCCACCTTACCATCCCCAACCTCTACCAGCTCCAGATCCCATCCAGGTTTCCTCAGAAGAAGAAGAACAAGAGGGTCCAACTACCTATGCCCCTCCAGGCCCATCCCCCATGGTGGGGAGTCTTCGCGGGCGCCGAGAACCTACCGCCCCAGGGGATGCTTCAAGGGCTTTCCCCTTGCAGCAGATGGGAGGTCCTAACGGCCAATATCAGTACTGGCCTTTCTCTGCCTCTGATCTTTATAACTGGAAAACCCACAATCCCTCCTTTACCAATGACCCTGTAGCCCTAACTTCCCTGATTGAATCTATTCTAGTAACTCATCAACCAATATGGGACGACTGTCAGCAGCTTTTGCAGACTCTTCTCACTTCAGAGGAGAGACAAAAAGTTGTCTTAGAGGCCCGTAAAAATGTGCCGGGAGATGATGGGCCCCCTACCCAACTCCCAAATTTGATCAATGAAGCTTTTCCCTTAATTAGACCGGATTGGGATTATAATACTGATGCAGGTAGGAACCACCTACGTCTCTATCGCCAGTTACTCATAGCGGGTCTCCATGGAGCAGGGCGACGGCCCACCAATTTGGCCCAGTTAAGACAAACCACCCAGGGTTCGGAGGAAACTCCGACCGCATTCCTAGAGAGACTAAAAGAAGCCTATCGGAGATACACTCCTTTCGACCCCGATAGTGAGGATCAGAAGGGAAACGTATCTATGGCTTTCATTTGGCAATCCGCTCCAGATATTAGGACCAAGTTGCAAAGGTTAGACAACCTACAAGACTTTACTCTAGCGGACTTATTGAAGGAAGCAGAAAAGATTTTTAATAAGAGAGAAACCCCAGAGGAAAAGGAAGAAAGGATCAGAAAAATGCAGGAAGAAAGAGATCTTAAGTTTAGAGAAGAGTTAGATAAGAGAGAAAGAGAAAAAGATCGAAAACGTAATAAAGAATTAAGTAAGATATTGGCCGCTGTAACCCAGGCAGGGCAACAAGGAAATAGAACAGGTAGGGAAAGGGAACGAGGCAGACCCCATGTAGACCGAGACCAATGTGCCTACTGCAAGGAAAGAGGACATTGGGTTAAAGACTGTCCAAAGAAACCCCCCAATCCCCGAAGAGGTACTAACCGGACCCCTCAGTTACTAGCCCTGGATGAAGATTAGGGGAGTCAGGGCCAGGAGCTCCCCCCTGAGCCCCGGGTAACTTTGCAAGTAGGGGGGCAACCTGTAACCTTCCTAGTAGATACTGGAGCCCAACATTCGGTGCTAACACGAACGCCAGGACCCATGAGCCACAAAACGACGTGGGTCCAAGGTGCCACTGGAAGCAAGCCGTACCGATGGACCACCAAGAGAGAAGTACACCTTGCTACAGGTAAAGTTTCCCATTCGTTTCTACATGTGCCTGATTGTCCGTATCCACTACTAGGAAGAGACCTATTAACCAAGTTAAGAGCTCAAATCCACTTTAAAAATGGGGGTGCCTCCATTACGGGGCCAGATCAGGCCCCTTTACATGTATTAACTTTCAAATTAGAGGATGAATATAAACTTTTTAGCAAACCTCCTGCACTTGATAAGGACATAAACTATTGGCTTGAGTCCTACCCGGAGGCCTGGGCTGAAACCGGTGGAATGGGAATGGCTAAACAACAACCTCCAATAGTCATTTACCTAAAAACCACTGCTACTCCTGTAAATATTAAACAGTATCCTATGTCAAGAGAAGCTTACCAAGGCCTCAGGCCGCATATCAAACGCCTCCTAGACCAAGGAATTCTAACCCCTTGCCGATCGCCCTGGAACACCCCATTGCTACCAGTAAAAAAGCCGGGAACAAATGATTATAGGCCTGTCCAGGACTTAAGAGAGGTAAACAAAAGGGTAGAGGACATCCACCCCACGGTGCCTAACCCCTACAATCTCCTCAGCACCTTGCCTCCTACCCATACTTGGTACACCGTTCTAGATCTAAAAGATGCCTTTTTCTGTTTGAGACTGTGCCCTCAAAGCCAGGCCCTCTTTGCATTTGAATGGAAAGATCCCGACGAAGGGGTCTCCGGTCAACTGACCTGGACCAGACTGCCACAAGGGTTCAAGAATAGCCCGACGCTCTTCGATGAAGCCTTACATCAGGACCTGGCCGATTTCCGCGTAAGACACCCCTCCTTAATTATGCTCCAATATGTAGATGACATCCTATTGGCTGCCACCACCGAGGAGGATTGTCTTACAGGTACGGAGGCATTATTGCGAACTTTGGGACAGTTGGGGTACAGGGCATCGGCTAAAAAGGCACAAATCTGTCAGACAAAAGTTACTTACCTTGGCTATGAACTTCATAATGGCCAACGATGGCTAACCACAGCCAGGAAAGAAACTATCTCGAGCATACCAACTCCCCAGAACCCTAAACAACTACGGCAATTTCTGGGCACAGCAGGTTTCTGCAGACTTTGGATTCCTGGGTTTGCCGAGATAGCAGCCCCCTTATACCTGCTAACCAAACAAAGTAACCCCTTTACCTGGACTGGGGAGCACCAATTGGCATTTGATCGTATCAAATTGGCCCTTCTGTCAGCCCCCGCCTTAGGCCTACCAGATGTTACCAAGCCTTTTGACTTGTTTGTGGATGAAAAACAGGGCTATGTTAAAGGAGTCCTAACCCAAAAACTGGGACCCTGGAGGCGTCCTATAGCCTATCTGTCCAAGAAATTGGATCCAGTGGCGTCAGGATGGCCACCATGTCTTCGAATGATAGCAGCAGTGGCTATTCTGATTAAGGATGCCACTAAACTGACTCTGGGACAGCCATTAACTTTGTTAACCCCTCATGCCATCGAGGCAATAATTCGCCAACCACCTGACCGCTGGGTGTCCAACGCCCGACTCACCCATTACCAGTCCTTGCTGCTGGACACGGACCGGATTCAGTTCGGCCCCATGGTCACACTGAACCCAGCAACCCTCCTGCCGCTTCCTGGAAAAGCAAATCCCCACAACTGCCAGCAGATTCTTGCAGAAACACAAGGAACCCGACCAGACCTCACGGACCAACCTATGAAAGATGCAGAACTGGTCTGGTACACCGACGGGAGCAGTTATTTGCTCAATGGGGAACGGCGAGCAGGAGCAGCCATCACCACCGAATCTGAGGTAATCTGGGCGAGTGCGTTGCCGGGTGGAACCTCAGCTCAGCGGGCGGAACTAATAGCTCTAACACAAGCCTTAAAGTTGGCTGAGGGAAAGAAGCTAAATGTGTATACGGACAGTAGATATGCCTTTGCCACTGCCCATATACACGGGGAAATTTACAGACGGCGAGGGCTACTAACTTCAGATGGAAAAGAAATCAAGAATAAGACTGAAATATTGGCCTTACTTAAAGCTCTATTTCTGCCTAAAAAGTTAAGTATCATGCATTGCCCTGGCCATCAAAGAGGAAATACTCTGGAGGCCAGGGGAAACAAATTGGCGGATGAGACAGCCAGAAAGGCAGCTCAGGGGCCTCAACTCTTGGTAATGACTTTATTGCCCCAACAGGAAAACCCACAACATGATGACTATGAGGGTAAATGGGTCTATGAGGACCAAGATCTGGATATCATACAGAAGCTAGATGCCTCTTACAACCCAGAGGACCATACCTGGGAATATCAGGGAAAAACCATAATGCCCCTTAAAAATGCTTAAGAACTAGTAAAATCATTACACAAACTGACACATCTTGGGGCTAAAAAGATGAAAGATCTCTTGGACCGTGGAGAAGGTACTCTATATCTTCCAAATAGGGATCGACTCCTCCAGCGAGTTGCAGAAAATTGTCAGGCATGTGCCCAGGTAAATTCTGGTAAAGTTAAACTTGGGACAGGAGTCCGGGTTAAAGGACGTAAACCCGGGACACATTGGGAAATAGACTTTACTGAAGTCAAACCTGGTATGTATGGATATAAATATCTTCTAGTCTTCGTTGATACTTTTTCCGGATGGGTAGAGGCGTTCCCCACCCGACATGAAACTGCCAAAACCGTTGCTAAGAAGCTATTGGAAGAAATTTTTCCAAGGTATGGGGTACCCGGAACAATTGGGTCGGATAACGGGCCTGCCTTCATCTCCCAGGTAAGTCAGGCGGTGGCCAATTCGCTGGGGATTAATTGGAAGTTACATTGTGCATATAGACCCCAAAGCTCAGGGCAAGTAGAAAGAATGAATAGAACAATCAAGGAGACTTTAACTAAATTAACGCTTGAAACTGGCACTAGAGACTGGGTACAACTCCTACCCTTAGCTTTATATCGGGCCAGAAATACTCCTGGCCCTCAGGGACTAACCCCATTTGAAATCCTATATGGTGCCCCACCACCTGCTGTTAACTTCTATGAAACTGAAATTTCTGCCTCCCTCACCCCATCTGTGCAGATTCATTTACGGCACTGCAATTGGTCCAGAACGAGGTCTGGAAGCCATTAGCAGCGGCATACAAAGAAGAACTCAAAACCCCCTCGGTGCCACATTCCTTCAAAATCGGGGACACCGTCTTGGTACGCAGACACCAGAACAAGAACCTTGAACCCCGGTGGAAAGGACCCTACACCGTCCTGTTGAACACACCTACTGTAATCAAGGTGGACGGCATCGCAGCCTGGATTCACGCTTCTCATGTAAAGGCTGCACATCCACAAGACCCAGCAGTTACTCCCCGAGACTCAGGATGGAAATTGCAGCGTACTCAAAATCCGCTAAAGATAGGACTTACGCGCTGTTAACCGCCTTTGCTCTTTGCTTTGCTCCCCTTGTCTTAGGTAGTAACCCCCATGCTCCCATGAAGTTAACTTGGCAGGTATACTCTCAAACTGGGGAGATAATTTGGTCTATTACAGCGACCAATACCCCTGGCACCTGGTGGCCCACCTTAACCCCTGACTTTTGTCAATTGATTCCTACCCTTCCTCCTTACCCGCGAGGCCACCACCGGTTCCAAGATGAAAATCTAGCCAAGACTGATTTTTATGTCTGCCCCCGGGACGGTAGAGACAGATCCCAGGCGTACAAATGTGGGGGCTATGAAGCATACTTCTGCTCCTCCTGGGGCTGCGAAACCACAGGAGATGCATACTGGAACCCCACCTCAAGCTGGGACCTGATAAAGGTGGCCAAGAATTTCACTACCCCCAGCCCAGATGGCCATACATGCCATAGGAAAAACTCACAATTTCAGGCGGGCCAGTCGCTGCCCCTTAAGATACAATTCACGGACAAAGGCAAGAAGACTATTGATCCCTGGCTTACCGGGAGAACATGGGGACTCAGATGGTATATGACTGGATACGATCCCGGTGTAACTTTCAAAATCAGACTATCCCAAACCCCAGCTATGATTAGCTCGATAGGACCTAATTCTGTACTAGAAGACCAAAAGTTCCCCTCACTGCCCAAACAGCCCCAAAGCTCACAGAGGGTTCCCACAAGTAAACCGCCTCTGTCTCCCAATGTCACTACAACTTATCTGAACTCTAGCTATTTCCCTGAGCCCACTCACCCTGGGACCGGAGACCGACTGTTAAAATTGATTCAAGGAGCATTCTATGCCCTCAATGCCACCGACCCAAATCGCACCCAAGATTGTTGGTTGTGTCTCACCTCCAGCCCACCCTATTATGAAGGGATAGCAATTATGTCCAACTGGAACAGTAGTACAAACCCTGACCCTAAGTGTGTATCTCTACCAAGCTATAAGCTTACCATCACCAAAGTGACAGGACAAGGGGTCTGTATGGGGAACGTACCCCCATCACACCAACATCTCTGTAATACTACCCTCCCAGTGACAGACTCACAAAATAACTATTTGTGGGGTCCCCACGGAACTTACTGGGCCTGCAATACCGGACTGACCCCTTGTATTTCTACGGCAGTCCTCAATGCAACCACTGATTTTTGCGTGTTAATACAATTATGGCCTAAAATATCATATCTAGGGTCAGACTATGTCCTAGGACACCTTGAGGGACGGAAACAATACCCCAGAGAGCCCATCAGCATGACCATAGCTCTACTACTAGGAATTGGAGGAATAGCAGCCGGAATAGGAACAGGAACTGCCGCGATAATGCAAGGTAACCAATTATTGCAACTACAGGCAGCAATGAATGAGGATTTAACTGCAATGGCCAAGTCTATCACAGCCCTAGAGAAATCTCTCTCCTCCCTCTCGGAAGTTGTGTTACAGAATAGGAGAGGATTAGATCTGTTGTTCCTCAGAGAAGGTGGTCTTTGTGTAGCTCTACAAGAACAATGTTGCTTTTACGCTGACCATACAGGGGTAGTCTGGGAAACTATGGAAAAGGTCACTGAAAGGCTGGCCAAGAGACAGAAGGAATTTGAGGCTCAACAAGGATGGTTTGAACACTGGTTTAATAAATCCCCATGGTTAACTACTTTGCTATCTACCATAGCAGGACCTTTAGTTATTTTGCTGTTACTCCTGATATTCGGACCTTGTATACATAATAGACTAGTGCAGTTCATGGAAGAAAGACTTTCTATAATCCAGACTATGGTTCTAACTCAACAATACCAGTTGCTTAAACAACAAACGGGGTCACAATCAAGCTTAATCCAAGAACCTGAGCAAGCAGGACAATGGATATAAGATTCTATCCATGATAAAGAAAAAGGGAGGAATGAGAGACCCCAGCCCAATAACTTTAGGCCCAGTTACAAAATCATCAAGGCTTGCTTTTGCACCTGCACAGGCGTCAGATGTGTTTTTCAGATAATCAGTTAAGTGTAACCGATTAGGAAAGAACAGGATGGTTGGGAAAGAACCGGCACGGTTGAGTAAACGGAAACATACAGTGAAAAACAAGTGGTTTTTATGTGGTTTTTCCAGGAACATACAGTGAAAAACAACCTTGCCTTTTAGGTAACCTATATGCTAGGTTCAAAAAGACCAATAAGAAACCTGTTGCTTACCACGCGCGCGAAACCTGCTCCTTTACCCTATAAAAGATCTGTGCCCCAAAGCCCGGGGTGCCAGTTCACCGAAGCTCCGGCTGAGGTCTTGCTGAGCACCCGCAGGCGCCTGTGTATCAATAAATCGCCTCTCGCTTTTGCAGCCAGTGTCTTGTGTGCTTTTCCTTGGACAGGGAGTCGGAGGGTCTTTCACAGGTTCCTGCAGAGAGTCACAGACTTCTTTCTGGGTCTGGAGCTGGAGTGGTGATGTCCAGGACAGAAGCTACAAGGTAAGGGGCACAGAAGCCTGTTGTGGGAGGGTCTGATGCTTTGTATTTTCCTCTTAGGGTCCAAGGCAACGTATCAGCCTACAGCAGGTAAAGGGGAGACCTGCTGATGGTCACACCCAGGTAGAGGGATGGAAGGTGTTTGGGGAGGGCTAGGCAGGGCTCTTGTCTCCAGAGGCTGAGTAGGAGGACCCTGGCCTCCTGACCTCTCCCCGCAGCAGGCTGAGTGCACTTCATCCCCTGCTTCCTGGTTCATTCTGTGGCTCAGAGGCCAGGTAAGTGGCTCTGGAAGAGGAAGTCCCAGGAGTGATAAGGAGGATGTTGCTTGGAGGTCTTTCTCTCCCAGAAGAATCACAACACAGGCTGCTTACAAGGAACTGGACATCTTACCCTCCCGGAAAACCAGGAGGTAAGGAGCTTAGTCCTATCTTCCCAGATGTACTCAGGTCAGTTGAGGAGACACTCCCTCTGGGAGAAGAAGGAGGGCAGTGGTGTTGGTCTGTCCAGGTGTTTGGAGAAAGTGATGGCCACTCTCAGGCTGAAAGCACCTCCTCGCACACAGGTCTTTGATGTCAATATGTGAGCAAGTGTGAACACATGCCCAGGATGCACAGTTGGTGAGAAGTGACCACTATGGCCATTGTGTTTGTTTCTTTCCCTCTACCTGCTATGGGAAGGAATGTAGGGAGGTGAGGCCGCTCAGACCTGGAGGACATGGTAAGGGCTATTTCAACTGTTAATTTTTCCATTGATTCTGTGTGTGATTCTTTATGGGAGCTAGGAAGAGCCTGAGACAGAAGATGCAAGAGGGGAGGACCTTGGAGCATCTGGGGGATGGCAGGCCTTGCTGTCTTTGCCACAGGAAGTGCACCGTCCCTCCCTGGGTTTGGAATGGACAAGAGCCTGCTGTCCTCACCTGGAGGAGTCTTCCTACTGCATAGCAGGTTGGAGCTCTTTATGCATTTTTCCTGCAATTTCAGCAGCTCTCCACCGCTTCAACCCAGCCTCATGGAAATTTGGCTGTGACCTGCGGACAGGAGATGGCTTTTCTCCGTCTCTTCCCACACCTAGTCATGCCCCACACGTGCTTACTGCCCATCCACCTGTGGCCAGATTTGGTGAGCTCCCTGCCTTCTCCAGGTTTAGCCGACCTGCTTGGGTTGTGCAGCTGCTATCTGGCAGCCCAGGGACTCTGACCAAGCCCCTGTCCCTAGGGTCTGCGTTCTCAGAAACAACTCTGCTTCCTCTCTGTAGGAGACTTGGCACAGGAGAGGGAGATGCAGAGGCTGGACCTATCAGGCCAGGGAGCTACCTTCTGGAGACTTCAATCAGAAGGGGTAGGGAGTTTTCAACTCTAGATTTCCAAAAGTGTTCTGCTTGGGTCCCTTTGGTGACCACGGGGACTTGAAAACCTTCATCAGTGCTGGGGGATGTTCTGGTTACTCCAAAGAACTGTGAAGGTCATTGGGTACCACAAAATATTTGTCATCAGGACCAAAAGGCCTCAAAAGCTCAGTGTGACTGTTGTGTGTCCGCCAGGTTCAGTGGAAACATGGCTCCTCTCAGCCTCTTTGCTGATTCTGGGTTGAAGGTATTTAATTCCTCCCTCTCTCCAGGTACGGTTTACAAACAGGCACGGAGAACCCAGCAGCAAGAAGTTTTCCCTGATATTATTTTTGGGTGCAGGCACAGGACTGGGGATGGAACCCAGCGATGCTTTACCTCTGATCTACATTCCTCGTCCTTTTCACTTTTTATGGAGACAGGGTCTTGCTAAGTTGCTAAGGCTGGTCTGGAACTTGCAATCTGCCTTCTGCAGCCTCCTGAGAAGCTGAGAATACAGGCGTGTGTCACCAAGCCCATCGGGAAGTTGGCTCTGAAAGCCATAAAGGGCTGTTGATCCTCAGGGAGTTGGGACGCAGGTGAGAGCATGAAAACTTGGATGAACAACTTCCCTTTCTACAGACGCAGACGATCAGTCTTCATAAAGTAATAAGAACACATGTCACTTTGTGCTACTAATAAATGCCTCATTTGTGCACCATGGCTAATATTTAGGAATTCTTATTACTTAGTCTGGGGACTACACTCTGGACATTTCTGGTGTCCTTCATTTTGTGCCTTGAGGAAGAGTTTCCCTCTGAGTTGATACTCTGACTACTACTGCTGCACACACACACACACATACAGAGAGAGAGAGAGAGAGAGAGAGAGAGAGAGAGGGAGGGAGGGAGAGGGAGAGATTGATTTTGTTGTAGTTGTTGCTCTGTGGTGGGGGGGATCAAACCCAGGGCCTTGTAGGTGCCAGGCCTCACTCTGCCACAGCTACTCTGTGCTGGTGCACTTATTTATAAAATTTCTAGGTCTTGATTATCCCCACAGGCTTTACTTGCATGTTTGCTGTGACAACGGATGGTCCTACCAGCAGGAGGCAAGGAACACAGGTGAGTCTGTCTACAGGTTGCAAAAGGTCCATGTAAGATCTTTCATGTTTGTAAGGAACACTGAGAACGTGTGTCCACGTGCAGCTCTGAAAGGGATGGGGAACGTGTTGTGTTCCTTTTGGGTACCATGGATCACTCACAGGAATTTGATGCAGGCCTGTATGTTGCAGGATTTGTCACCATGACCCAGATGTAAATCTGATGAAAACAGATCTTCCCTCAAGTCACCTGGAGTCAGGTAGGGGAGAGAAAGGCTGGAATAAAGAGGTGAAATGAAAGGAGCAGGTGGCAGAGACAGAGGTAAGTGTCCCTCTCTTCCCACCCCCAAGGGTATGTGAGAACTTCTGACCCTGGCTTCCTAACCAGTTATAGGGAGGCCATTACCTCCCTGACAGGTCACCCAGTTCCACTTGGGCAATGTAGGGAGGTCTTTCTGGTCTTCACACTGGCAGAACAGAGTAGAAATAGGGCTTATCTCATCAGTCTAATGTGGTAATTAGGGTGTTAGATCAGGATGTTTCCCATGAGAAATGGGTGTCCCTGTCAGCTCTGAGAGGGACCGTGGCCTTTCCTGCACCGACATGTGAAGTGCATCTCAGGAAGAAACAAGGAAAGTCAGAGAGACCGATGGGAACAAGATGGAAGGACGTTTCGGGGAGACGACTTCTCTGGAGGAGAGGAGCTGGTGGGTGATGGTTCTGGCCACCCATTTTCCTGATGCTCACTTCTTCCCCTTCAGGTTCCCAACCCCCATGAAGAATCACAGGTATTCCCTGGTGGGGAAAGAGGTTCTGGATCCTCCACACATCCACTTGATTTTCTGAGGCACTTGGTGAGGGTGGGGCCAGGGAGTGGGAAGAGATGGAGGCACAGGCCACCCTCTGCCCCCTTGTGTCCCCATGAGGTGTCAGGCAAGCAGTGAGGGTGGCCATTGTGTGGGCTGGGGTGTGATGCCCCTAGGGTCCTGCAACCTCCCGGTTCCAATGACTGTAGTATGGCAACAGCTTGTGTGGATTCCTCCTTCTTCACTCCGTCTCTGCTCCCCAAAATCCCCTCTGATGCAGGGACAGGGAGAAGATGTGAGACCTGCCAGGTAGGTGCTGCAGGGCTCAAATCTGCCAGCTCACATTCCTGTCCTGCGACCTCCCGCCTGCACATCTAGTCAGCAGATGGAAGCCTGCCATTTGTGAATTCTGTGAGCCCTGGTTGTTTTTTGCTTCTCTTTCCCAGTAAGGGTGGCTGAAGTTAGGGTGATAGGACTAGATGATCTTTAGGACAAGTAGCCCTCTCCCTTGACCCACAGTGGCAACACGTAGAGAAACATCAGTGTTTCAAGCAGTCGGCTGGAAAGCACACTGGGAACTTAGCAATATTTGGTCAGCCAACGCCCAAGGCTCCTTTCAACCCTAAGAAGGTGAGTGGAAGGTGAGTCCAATCCCCAGCATTCAAATAAATGCAGAAAGAGCAACCTGTGGCTCACAGCTATAATTGTGAAGGTCATCTGTTCCTGGGTAAAAACGATTCTGAATTATCTTAGATCTTTGCTACACCTAGCCTTTCAGCACTGTGAACTGTGAGGCTTCCCTTTCAATATCCTGAGAAGGGCATGGAAACTAAAGTCACAACACTGAAGGGCAGTTGGTGGGCTGCAGTAACTGTGGTTCCGACTGCACCTGTATACCTGTGAGCACACCTTTGGCAATGGGCCTTTTTCTCCTCCTCCAGTCAGGCCTGGAATTCATTTCCCCACGTACTGACCCTGAGTGGCTCTATGTGACTCCTTTTGGAATAGTGTGTTTGAGGCATGTCATTGGTCACCTTCCTAGGGCCTGCCTGCCAGGGAAGATGGCTTTTCTTAGTTTCTGCCCTTGTTCTGTCAGCAGCTGGAGCTCTCTGTGCTATGAAGAATTCCAGAGTGAAAGTTCAAGTGCAGGGAGAGACCCGCCAGCCTGGCTGTTCCTGCCTTTCCTTCTGGGATCTGATATTCTAATGAGATGGGCTTCTGAGTCCAGCCCACGTTCCCTGACTGCAATGGCATGAGAGAGCTCAGGTTGGTCCAGCAGGGCTTTGTGTGATCCTCAGGTGAGCACAGGTAGCCCACTTGTGATCCTCAGGTGAGACTACTTGTTTTCTTCAATGTGCTCAATTACATTTCACTTCTCTCAGCTTTTGTTATTCATCTACAAATGTGATAAAGCAAAGATGACCCAAATAGACTACTTAAAATAGAATGTTTTAATAAATCTGTAAGAAATAGACGACTTGAAATACCCTTTAAAATGATAGTCAGTTGCACCTATAAATGCAACCTTGTGTGATAGAACCAAAATCACATATAAAATCATGTTTCAACAGTTTTTACCATTCTAACTTGACTAGCCTGGAAAATTTTTTATGCCTTAATCAATAAAATATATCAGTTACCAGTCAGGGAGAAATACTCCAAAATTATTCATGGAACTATTACTTTATTGAAATACAAAGGAAAAATTTAACAAATTATTTAGTATACACAGAATTTTTTGAGCGGCGGGGTATCAGGGGTTGAAGTCAGAAGCTCTTGGCCACTGAGCCACATCCCCAACCCTATTTTGTATTTTATTTAGACCTAAATAAAATACAAAATAGGGTTGCGGATGTAGGTCTTTTTGCTGAGACTGGCTTTCAACTCATGATCCTCCTGTGTCAGCCTCCCGAGCTGCTGGGATTACAGGTGTGCCACCGCATCCAGCCCAGAACTTCTTTTGATAGATGCAAGTTATTTTCTCTTTCTTCAACCTACTCAAAATACATATTTTTGTCCATCCTTCCTGCAGCATCATATCATATTCACTAAGGTTCTTATAGTGCAAATGTGAATTCTCCAACTTTTGTGATTCCTTTCCAGATTGAAAAGCAATGAAACTAGAACCATCCAATCAGTTTTGGAATGACTACAAAAATCAGAATTGGCTTGAGATTGTATTAAAATCTGTGAATTTTCAATCCATCAATATATGCTGCATCTCTACATTTAATTAGGAATTATTTAATTTTCCTACTGACTGCTTTTGAGTTCTGCAGTGAAGTGTACTAATGGATGTCTTTATCTTCTCCACCCCTTAGGTTTAAAGTTAAGTAGGATCACCACAAGATGCAGAAGAGTCTACGTGATCCTGAGAATTGATTCTATCATGTCCTTCCATCCTTTCAATAACTTGTAAAATAATACAAATTAAAAAGATTAAGAGCGTCTGGCATGGAGCATACTCAATCCTCATTTGGGAAAAATGCCATGTATATATTAGCATATTTTACAGAACATATAATACAAATATTATGTGCATATTAACATACAATATTCATAATATACAATATGAACATATAATACTATGTAGAACATGTGATATAAAATGCCTTTTTTCCTAAATTCGCATTTCCTATGCATGATCTCTTAGAAAGCACGAATGTACCTCGCACTAAAGAACACGTGCCTAGGTTCCCAAAGGTATCTCTGTACTTGCATCTAAACCCCCAAGAACACAACATTTGCAGTATGTGTTGTACATGACTCTTCAAAAAGTTGCCATTTATATTTTAGGCCACATGAATGACATTCTTGTGAAAGGCAGCACACACTTTTGCATTGACACCAAGACTGATGCGGAGGAACTGTGCAACATCTGCCCTCACTGCCCTCCCTCTCTCAATCTTCTTTGAATGAAGGCATACATTTTCAGTTTTTGTTTCTTCCTCGAGGTGAGTATATTTTGTCATTTTGGTTGTTTCGTTAGAAAGACATTTCCAGGGACCGGGGCTATAGCTCAGTGGTGCAGTGCCTACCTAGCCACGTGCACATGTGAGGCACTGAGTTGGATTCTCATATTGGGTCCATCTACTACAACATCAAAAAGTTTCCATTCCTTAAATGTCACTGGTTAAGCAATGACTATAGCAGTTAAAATTCTTTCTTCCTAGCTACAGCTGGTCATTTATCTATAACCTATTTATAAAATTGAAAACACTAGCATCTATCTCCTCATAAGTAAGTAATTTCTATCGTGTCCCTTCCATTAAAGACTTCCAACCTTAACTAGAAACAAATACCTTGGGGTCTATCATGTGTAAAAGAATAATAGAAGCTCTGGAAGATAGTCTCCCAAAATGGGAGAAGTTGAAAAGTAAATTTTTCATAGATAAAAATCTACAGAAGTACATAAGTGTCCAATATCAAAAGACTTCTTCAAATCAGTAAGATACAGTAATAACTTGTTCAAACATAGAAAGATGAGTGAAATAAGTAATTTGTAGAGGGATAAAGATAATATCTCTTACGCTAAACTTTATCCCTTTCCAGTGAGTTCATGAATGTCTTGATTTTAGAGCTTGATTTATTGACATCTTTTCTCACAGGTGGTCTATCTGATTAAAACCCTGCCATCAAGACCTTATAATCTATCATCTTATTCATGAAGCCAGGAAAGGGATATTATACATTACTACTTACATAATCACAGGTAGAAGACTAATAAGTCAAAATAAATTTCAAACTAGCCATTAAACACTAAAATCCTGAAAATTCCCTTAGGATTATTTCTTCAGGAATTGCAATTATGCCACCTTTCCTATAAACCTCATTCATTTCATTTTATAAAGGAAGTATATACACACATGCTACATGTATACATACATCTGGTGTCTGGTGGAATCATACACATTGTATACATATGGGGTGTTTGTGCATATATGTGTATTGGAACACATAGCTAAAAATGAGGAACAGAAAAATCCTGACTTCTCAATATTTCATTAATGCATAAAGAAATCTATTAACCAACATTTCCCAATAGTCTGGGGTAGATTGTGGAAGGAGGAGTTCAGGCCAGAGTCTAGTTGTAAGTCTTCCTTGTGGCCAAATAGCATTCTACCATGTCTATTTTCTTTATCCACTTATCCATTGGTGGATACTGAGGTTATTTCCTTATCTTAGCAATTATGAACAATACTATGATAAAAAATGGGTATGCAGGCATTTCTTTATTATATTGATTTTCCTTTTTTAATATTTTTTAGTAGTTGTACGTGCACATGTGGTGCTGAGGATCTAAGCCAGTGCCTCAGGAGTGATAGGCAATCACTACTAGTGAGCCACAATCTCAGCCCTTCATTTCCATCTTATAATATATACCTTGTAATATAATTAACTTTTTGTTACATAAAATTGTACAAATTTATAGGATTCCACAATGCTTCAGTATATGCATATACTATGCAATGTTAAATACTTACGTTAATCATGTTAAATATTTATGTCAACCATTTTTCATTTATTCAAAATTCATTCTTCTAGGTTATAGAAAACATATAGTACATTATTTTTTTTATCTGTGGTCACTGTACTGTGTAATATAACACTGACACTTATTTCTCCTGTCTAAATATGTAGCCTAATAAATCAAGCTTCCCCATGCTTCTCTCTGCAGTACACTTGAACTATTTTAGATTACTCATAAGTGAGATCCTGCAGTGTTTTTAATAATCTTCAGGTCTATCCATGTGGTCACAAATGGCATTTTTTATGGCTGAATAGTATTCCATTGCATGTACCACATTGTTTTAATCTATTTAGTTAGTGGACAGTTAACTAAATCTATATCTTGGCTACTTTAGTAATGAATATGGGAGGGCAATAAATATTTCATCTGCTTTGGATATATATTCAGTACTGGGATTGCTGAATCATGATACTTTTATATTTCATTTTTAGGGGAGAACCTCCATAATAGGCATGTATTACCTTTAATCTTTTTTCTTATAGCTGGTGATATTTGGGGGGAGATGAAAAAATAATGGCTAAAGGATATTATATATAATTACAGTTAGATAATAGGAATAAGTTCAAAAGATCTATTATACAGCAAGGTGTTACACAGCAAGGAGACTATAATGATATATTGTATTCATGAAAAATGCAAAGAGTGAATATTATTTACTCTCATCAACATACTAGTGAAGTAATTCATTTATTAACTACCTTGATTGACCTAACCATTTTTCAATGAATGTATATTACAAAATATCATATTATATACAATGAATGCACATATTATCCGTCCATTTTTTTAAAAAACTATATTTTATAAAAGGAAATAGAATTTAATATGCATTTATGATTAACTGAGGATTGAATCCAGGGATGGTTACCATTGAGTTATATCCCCAAGCCCTTTTTATATTTTGAGACAAGAGTCTAGGCTAAGTTGCTGAGGGTAGCCTCAAACTTGTAATCCTCCTGCCTCAACCTCCCAAGTCATTGAAATTACATGCATATACAATTCTTAAAGTAACACTTCTCATTAGTATGAAAAACCTTATTATTTGTATTATTTTTCTTTACTCATCATTAATCCCTGATGCTTGTCTTTCTTTAACACTCATTCCACCACTGCTTTTCCTAAAGAAGAGAATGCTTAATACTACCTTCCTTTTCATAATAATCCACTTCCATAATCTTAGGTAGTTACTCTAGAGATTATTTCAAATTTTAGGACAGAATTTTGCCAGAAATTGACTTTAAAAAATGAAAGAATGACCTGATAAATCTGGGGTGGCCAGATATGCTGCTTTGATCAAAAAGCAAAGCTTCAGGGCTGGGGCTGTGATTCAGTGGTAGAGCACTCACCTAGCATGTGTGAGGCCCTGGGTTTGACTCTCAGCACCATATAAAAATAAAAGGTATTGTGTTCAACTACAACTAAAAAATAAATAAGTGAAGCATCAGTAATTTTAACAATCAAAATGTGAATAAATGAGAGAAACAACTGGGTAAATTAGTAGTCAGCTAATGTCCTCATGGAAAAAGTATAAAAATACTTAAATTTAATTTCACAGGAGGGCCATGCAAGAAAAATGTATGGATGAAAGAAAATTCCAAACAGGCCAAAGCCTTTCCCCACATACCCTAATGATGGCCATCTTCCAAAAAGCACTTACTATCTGGCTCTGGACTGAAAATGTGGCCCCACCAGCAAAGGCACTATTCTGGAGAAAAGAGAAACCCAGAATGCAATGTTAGAATTTCTTTTACTTTATGTAGCATTTGCTGAATTATGTAGTAAGTTGAAATATTACACCAAAAATATTTTCAAGGAAGAGTGTGATCTAGGACATTTTGTAGCACTAAATGGAAAAATTCGTACTCATTGTCTGGGGTAGCCATAAATTCATGAACAATGGTGACACAGCTGTGGCATTTGTTGAGTTTTGAATATGCTTGTAACAGATGCTAAACATACTCAGGTCAGAATCTCTGAAAAGAAGACAAAATTGAATCTCTTTCAGTCTTCCAAGGCTCAAAAGACAGAAACCTGCCAATCTCTCAATCAAATACCCAATTGGGCCATGCCAAAACAAAGGCCTAAAAAGAACAGCTGTATTACCTCTTGACAAACTGAAGGCATCATGAATATAGCTCAATCTGTGATTGAATTGAGGTGATTTGTACCTCACAATGTTTTTCTAACTGTGCAAATAGAAAATTGTTTAGGTTAGAATAAGTCATCTGTATCCTCTATAATTATTTTACAACAAAATATTTTACATACACGAAATTGGCTAGAGATGATAGAAAACAATCTGGAAAAAAAAAAAAAAACAATTGTAGCTTGGTACCAGTCTCTTTAAAGTTTTATCAGAAAATGAAATGCAAATTTGTTCAAATATTGTCATTGACTGATTTTGTGCTACACAGTTAAGAATTGAGTATTTGGGTCAGAGATGGTACAGCTGGCAAAGTGTAAAATATTTACTATTTTGTTCTACTTACTATGTTGTTCTTTACAGAAGGTTAATAACTCTTGTCATAGGTTGTTCACTAAAAATAAAATACATTTATGTATTGAAAACTTGGTCTGAAAGTTAAGTTCATCCCTCCACTTTTTCTTTTGCACATGCTTGCTTGACTTTAATCTTCTGCCATGTATGATACAGTAGAAACACCCTTGCCAGATGTTTCTCTATAGTGTTTTACTTCCCAGCCTCAAGAACTATGATCTAGCAGGCACAGCTGTGCATGCCTGTAATCCTAGTGACTCGGAAGACTGAGGCAGGAGGATTTGAGTTCAAAGCCAACTCAGCAACTTAGCTGGTCCCTAAGCAATTTAGTGAGACCCTGTCTGAAAAGAAAAAAAAAAGGCTAGGGATGAGGCTCAGTGGTTAAACACCCCTGGGCTCAATCCCAGGTAAATAAATAAAAAATAAAATTAAAAAATTAAAAAACTGTAAGCTATATACATTTGTTTCCTTTGTTCTATGTCTATGGTTGATTTTCATACCAACAAAGAACTAAAATATGTATCCTAGACTATTTCTGAGAAGTTATTTTGGTATAGGATTTACATTTATTCATTAAGTTGAGTAAAGCAGATCATCCTCCATAATGTAGGTGGGACTCAACCAATCAGTTGAAGGTCTGGCCTGAAGAGAACAAAAAGGCCCATCTTCCTTTGAGTTAGTGACAATTCCTACTGCCTTCTGCCTTCACATGCCATACCTTCATCTGTTTTCTCCTGGTTTTGTATTTGACTACATAATGGTTGTAATTCTCTAGCATTTGAACTTGGACTGTGTGTATACCATCAGCTCTACTGGGCCTCTAAGGTTCCTGACTAATTACCTTATAGATATTGGAAATTACCAGCCTCCATAATTGTGTGAGCTGATTCATTATAATAAATCTCTTGATTTATAAATTAACTTATAATTTTATATATACACACATATACACATAACCTTGCATCACTACATTCAATCACAAAATACTTTGGACATAACTTTCCTATGTTTATATAATGAGTACATGACTGGTGTACTCTACATCATGTACAACCATAAGAATGGGAAGTTATACTCCATATATGTATAATATGTCAAAATACAATAACTTTTTACGTTGTGCCAGGGGTCAAACCCAGTGCCTCACACGTGCTGAGCAAGCACTGAACTACTGAGCCGCAACCCCGGCCCCCTGTCAAAATACATTCTACTGTCATACCTAAAAAGAACAAATACAAAATTTTAAAAAGACACAGGATGGGGCTGGGGATATAACTCAGTTGGTAGAGTGCTTGCCTCGTATGCACAATACCCTGCACCACAGGAAAAAAAGACAGGAATATTCAAAGAATGAGAGCATCTAATCCTTGAGGAAAGAGTTAGCATCACTCTAGGAAAGGGTTAAAGGAGTTTTAAATGAAGCAATGTACTTGGACTACCTAAAGAAAAGGCTTAAAGAAAAGCAGATAGGTCTGCACTTTTCAGGATTGTTCTTAATACTTGGTTTGTGTAGAGAAGAATGACTAGGACATATAAGAAAAGGAGAATCATTCTCATTCCTTGTGTGGTCAGTTCTTGTGTGGAAAAATAGTACTAACTACCCAAATACCCCAAAAACCTACATAAGAGACTGTTTCTGGAGACCCTGATTCTGAATCAAGTTTCTGAATATGTGCATCAGAGTGTGGAAGTGGGCCACCACTGAATGTTTTGATATCAGGGAGTGCACTTGTGAGACAGACCTTCCACTTCTTATTACCAGTGCAACCAAGAACGTTGCTCATAGTGCACATTACTCTACTCAGAAAGGCGCCATTCAAATATCAACTGATGTGAACAATGCCTTCCTGAGTATAGTACTGGACACAGAATATCTGAAGGAGGGATCTAGTACCTTATTCCCTAGGTTTTAACCCATAAAAAGCTCTTAAAATGGTTGCACGAATTAACTAGTATTCAGGAGTGGAGACTGTAGAACCTATGTGTAGGTAGCCATATTCTCTCCCCAGGGCCAGTACTGAGGTTGTATATGTCATGCATTACCTCACTCTAAGAAGTGCCAATCATATTTATAGCTACATGAATGGCACTTCCTGAAGTGAAGTACTACACACAGCATGACTGGTGGTGGGTGCCCTACCCAAATCCCCCACACTAACATACTGTCCATGAGATAAAAGGAATATTGTCAAAAGAGCAGGAAAATGTGTCTTACCTCTTTTTTCCCTTCTCTTTCCCTGAGTATTTATCCCTTCACCTGCTGTATATAATGAAGCAAATAGATTTTAGGAATGAGAGAATAAGCATCCCCCCTTTTCCCTCTTTCTCTCAGACTTAGTATACTCACTTGTTTTATTCTGCTGCTTTTAATGTAGCTGGTTCACAAAAAAAAAAAAAAAAAAAAAACTATGCCTCAAAGTCAATTCTTAGGTACAGAGAAGGACTCTAGTCATTTACCATATCTAGATATTACAGTCCAGACAGGGCTCAGAAAAAGTCTGGAAAGAATTACCTTCTAGCAAGCTTTAAATTTCCTTATTTTACCATGTGGAACTTGGCTTGTCACTCTCTAGTCAGAGATGAAGGCCTGAAGCAGAAGCAGCAGCCACAGAAGCCATATACTTAAAACCAGGATCCACACAAAGAAATACAAGCAACACATGCAAAAAAAAGCAGATAACAAAAAAAATCAGCAAATAACACAAAATAGTGCAGTGCAAATAATGGAATCTTTAATTTATTCAGGAGGCTGCTTCAGCAATTTAGCAAGGCCCTTTTCTCAAAATACACAAAACTCTCAAAACAAGCAAAGCCCTCACCCAAAAAAAGCCTCCCAAGCAAACAATAAAAAGCAATGTGATAAATAACCAAATAAAAATGAAACGTACAAAGAAAAAGCACACAACACATCCTCACACATATATAAATAAAAACCCTCCAAAACACACTAAAAGTTGACTTTACTCCCTAGTCATTCTGAACAAAATCTGAGAACAAACTTCAAAGGAATTCTTGACGCAACCTAGCACACAGCTGGGATAGAAGATACTCACTGCACAGGGAAATGCTGAGTGGAGAATTGTGGAGAAAATCCATGTGGCACTCTGGTAACAATGGTAGGAGACCAAGTAGAGAACATTTCTTCCAATTTCAGTCTGAATTTCCTCATGGCTTTAGGTGAGGTGAGATTGGTGACCATTTAGAGAACGACAATAAAATCCACAATTATCAGTGTCAATTAAATACCCTGACACGGTTTGAAAGAGCTTGCCTAGGAGGTGACAAGTCAGATTGTCAGGTTATATACCATGCCTTGATATAAGAATGCTACATTTATACTGTCCCCAGTTTTGCTTCCTATGACCTGCAGAGATTGGCTCTCCCCCTCCTCCTCTCTCCTCCTCACCCTCTCATGTGTGAAGGTTCTGGATTAAGAAGGGTTACCTCAAACAAGTAAGAGAAAAAGCAGTACAATGTTTCCTTATTTTCAAGGTTTTTGAGATGAATTTCCTCATTGTTTCATCCTTCTACACAAAATTCAGAAAATTAAAAATATTACTAGATCTATTGTACAACAATTTTCTATGTACCACCTTAATTCTTTACTGATTTGATGATCAGAGAGGATGCCAAGCAATATGCAGAGAAATATGGAGCATCTAGGCTCTGTGGAATTAAGTAGTTTAAATCCAGAGAGTAAAGGGCCACTGAATTCAGCAGGGGAATTCTAAATTAGAACAAAATCTGGGCAATATGGAAATATGAAAAATGAGAACAAAGTAGCTGACTACTTTAGGTTCTTCAGAAAGAAGCTTTGAGGCTACAGAGAGGCCAAAATTCTTATTTCCACTTTCTCTTCCAAAATTCTTACTTCCAGTTTCATTAGGCTTTTATAGACAAATCAGATGTAAATTCCTTAAGAATGTATACAAGAAGCTTTTCCAGGGACCCTTATATGCTGGTTCTGCTCTCAAATGTGATTCTTAAAGAGTTCTTTGAAATAGCACATAGAAGGGCAGCTCTGTACCTAAAGCTCCTACCCTACCCCCCACAATTATCACGTGTTCATATCCATGTTGTACATGACTGGATCTCAGAAAGGCAAAATATAGTTTGTCTGAGCCATACATTCTTTTGAATTAGCCACTGCATACAGGGTCTTAATGATAGTTCAAGACACTTCTCATTCCATCTCTGGCAACTTTGACCTAAAGTCCTATGAAACCACTTGTTTAACTGCACTTTCTCTTACATCCTTCCTTAAGTATCTCATCACATGCTCCATCTTTAATGTGCCAGGTTTCAGAAGCAAGGTAGAATACAGCCTCATTCTGTTTCCTCTTTTTGAAGATCAATGTTTATCTAAATTATGCTTTCTTTAAATAATTATTGACATTAGGGATGGTTCTGTTCTGCTACTCCCAAAGGAATTCTTCAGTAGAAAGACCAAACAGACCTTTTGGCTCCTGCATTGCAAACTGCCTGGTACCTCTTCCAGTGTTTCTTACCTAAACTCCAATGAGCAGAGAAGCCAGTGAAGAATGTCAAGAACCTCCTTGGAAAGAAGATTAGAAATGTAGGTGGTAGGATGGGAAGATCAGAAAACCCACTTCTTTCTCGAATGCTGGAGGAAAAAAAAAAAAAAACACTTCTTTCTCAGATGCTGGAGAAAAAATAACAGTTCACATAAATAAGCAGAAATAGTTAACAATATAGAATTTCTGAATCTGTAATATTGAATAAGAACTGCGAATGAAATGATCAGCAATCAGAAGTGTGTCGCCTTAAATAAGGTCTTGCTCAAATGCAGAAACTACATCTGCTGGCCAACAGGTAAAAATACTAATGACACCACCAAAGCCTAATTCAAATGTAAAATACCATGAGGCTTACTTCCTCTGTCCCCTCCTTTGTCCCAGAGACAGAAAATAAAATGTGGGAAAACTGCAAGGTAGGAGCAAACTGGATGGGAGTTAGAAGAAAACTCAGGCCAAAAGACACATTCAATATTTTTTAATGCCTGTTTTACATAGCTTTGACCAATGATTTGTGTTTATTTTTTGCTTAGCACTTTAATTTCCGAGTTTGGTCCCTTGCTTTTAAACATCCAACAGGCTAGTTTCACCTGTCTTTAAGTAGGAGTACTGGGTTTTAACTTTAAAATGTCCATAATTTCACAGTTCTTTAGCACTTCCATTTAATTGGGGTCAGTATTAGTACTGGAAGTCTGTCCTATAGGTGTGGAGATAGAATCAGTAGGCCAGTTACAAAGTTTTTTACAAAATAGAAAAAACTGAAATTACCAAGAGAAACATTAGTGATCAGAAAGACTGATTTCGTGTATAAATGCATCTCATTGATATAACAAAGGCTTTATGTACTAAAATAGACGTAAGTTACACTTGAAATGGATAATATATAAAAGATAGCACTTACTGGTTACCTTGCCTGCATTAGACCTACACAAATTTTCATTTTACAAACTTTTGATTACAGACAAAGCTTGAAAATTTAGTTCTCAGATGTACACATCTCTTGTCAAACATATCCAAGGTGTCAACTATATTGTAATAACCTGAAATAGTAAAGGTTGTTCACATCTAACTAGCTGTAGAACTATCACTTAAAAGACCTCAAACAGTTTCCTTAATAAAACTTAAACCAACATAAGAAATTATATTGATGAGTACTATCAATGTTTTAAGAAACACTGTTGTTAAACCTAGAGAACTAGTTTTGTTTCTATCAGTACATTAAAAATTGTGCTTAGAAAAACCCTTAACTTTAATTGTGCCATTTATAGCCATCTTAAATCACATATAAACTTGCGATTCATCTTTCATAAACCTTCAACTTGAACATTTTACAACTTGTTCACCCAACAACATAACCAACATAACCAAAAATATATTGCCATATTTATTACTTTCTTATCTTTTAAATTTACATTTTGAAACATCCTTATAAAACTTTTGAATTCAGACAAACTACTCCTTTTTAATAAGATAAAATGCTCTTTATCGTATTTTAATTGAAATGCAGTTGAAACTATTTATGCATTTTTGCATATAGAATTAGACCTGTTATGGCTGGGGTTGGCTTAGTGGTAGAGCGCTTGGTATGTGAGGCACTGGGTTCAATTTTCACACCACATATAAATAAATGAATAAAATAAGATCTTTTTAAAGTATTTTTTTAGTTGTACATGGATGATATGAGTACCAGAAATATTATGGGATTGACTGTTAATTATATTAATTAGTGTGTGTGTTGAGGAAAACACTATAAAATGTGCCCATGATGTCATATGACCCGGACGTACAGTCCATACCTCCCCTAGTTTTCAGCTGCAAGGACTTAAAAACCCAGACTTGCAGGGGGGGCGAAGGGACTAACAGGACATAGAGTTTAAGTTTTGCAGTTCATATCACATCATGGGAACATTGCTTGTAGCCTTTTACTCAACATACATGCTAATTATTTTTTTATTTAAAATTACTTTAATTGACACATAAATAATGTACATACTTATAGGTAACATGTGACGTTCCAATATGTGCATACATTGTGTACTGTAAGTGTATTTTATCTCCTCAAACATTTATCATTTCTTTGTGGTTAAAAACATTCAAAATCTTTTTTCTTGCTTTTTTTTGACATATACAGTATATTATTGCTATGTATAGGCACACTAGTGTGCAGTAACTGATCAGAACTTACTTCTCCTAACTGTGACTTAGAACCATTGATGAATATTTTCCCAAATCTGCCTACCCACCCTTTACTTTTCTCATCTTCTGGCAACTGTTCTTCTATCAACTTATATAAGTTCATTTTTTTATATTTCACAAATAAGTAGGATCATACAGTATTTGTCTTTCTGTACCTGGTTTATTTATATGTCACTAGTACTATCTAACTCAATTCAAGTTCACAATATTCTTCTGCATGAACAAGGCACTTTAAGCATAGGGGTGCCACTGGGAGCATTGTTACAGGTACTGAAATGTATAAACAAGATTTAACCCAACACAGAGTAATTTTCTATTTTTATTTTCCAAATTGGATTTGCTTTAGAAGCCAGAGAAATTGAAGAAAAAGTTATCCTCGTAAAGGGTGGTGTTCATATTTGCATATTATTTGCATATAGCAATGGTGCAAAAATATAACAATGTAATTATATAGTCTCTTCCAGTTCCACCCATTATTTTTAAAAATATTTTTTAGTTGTTGATTTTATGTGGTACTGAGGATCAAACCCAGTTCCTCATACATGTCAAGCAAACAGCTCTACCACTAAGCCCCAGCCCCACACCTGTGGGAATTTTAACTTTGTAACCTTACTCTCAGGGAAGACCCAGAACAATCTTAAACTGTTTTCTCAGTTATTAACTTATAAAAACACATTTGATGAATCCAAATGTTACGTTATGAAATAAGAATTCAAAAGTACTTAAATTTGTATTTAGCAGCTGATGCTTTAGCATTTTAACTTCGCAAATAAATCAGATATCTTTAACAAACATTTATGAATATTAATCCCACTTATAAAAATTGAATTCAGTGCTGAGGTTATAGCTTGAGGCAGATTTCTTGTCTAGCATGTGTGAGGCATTGGGCTTGATCCTTAGCACCACATAATAAAGGCACAGTGTCCATCTAAAATTATAAAAAAAAAAAAATTAATCTGCCTATTTTTAAATTAGGTTACCCATGAAAACTAGATTTAGTTAACAGTATAAGCCATCTTTTCCCTGCTAAAGAAAAAGCCTAGAAGCAGTTGGACATTTTATAAAAATCAAACCCTCATTTTCCTTTTTTTTTTTTTTTTTTTGGATACTGGGGACTACTGAGCCACATCCTCAGCCCTATTTTATATTTTAGAGACAGGGTCTCACTGAGTTGCTTAGCTCCTTGCTTTTCCTGAGGCTGGCTTTGAACTGGAGCTGCTGGAATTACAGGCTTGTGCCACAACGCCCAGCTATAAATTTACCCTTCTTTTAAGTTTTAATTAAGTCATGTGAACTGAAATAGTATTTGAAATCTATAAATTAATTTTCTTTTATTTTTTTTTTAGTTGTAGTTGTACAAAAAACCTTTATTTTTATGTGGTGCTGGGGCCTAGGGCCTCTCACGTGCAAGGCGAGTGTTCTACTGCTGACCCACAATGAGCCGATTAAATTTTTAGATACTAATTTATAAGCCAATTTTGATATCTTGTACACGATATGGATATAAGCACATACGTAGACAAAACAATTTAATACACAGGTGTGCACACACATAAAACAGGATAAAACATCTTCAAGATTGTTAGCAGGCAATAGATCTGCACAGGTAAGAGAGAATAGCTACAGCTGTTTAGAAATAAATTATGGTTTTAAATTTTATGATTCAAACAGCAGGCCTGTACAGCTGGAAGGTCTCTTAAGTGTCCACAAAAGGCTTGGGACCTGGAACAGTTGGCATTTCTAAGATCCCTTTCCTCATTTCCCCTTTTCTGTAACTTACATAGAAAGCATAATCCCAGAGTATGAAAGTGCCACAATGGTTGTGGATTTAAAAATGGCACTTACTCTAAATTAGGGCCACAAAATTCCTGTCCTAGTTGTTGTAAAAGGAATCATAAATATATACCCAGGGATAATGTTCTCACTGTAAATAGACCCAAGATTTAAGACCCTTAACCTAGTAGGTAGGGGGGCAGCAGGCAAAATGTCTTAGAGAAATAAAAATGAGATATATGGGGATGCTGCAATGCAGACAGAGAAATGGGCAGCTCACACCCACTCTGGTGGATGATGGGCAGGGCTCTGCCTCAGAGTCCTCAGATCTCATTGAAAAGTTACCTCAGCCGCTGATCCAAGGAGTTACTGAGTAAAGATCTTCCTCCACCATTGGGTGAGAGGCCATGAAGGTGGAGACAGAGCTTCCATGTGCAATTGATTCGTTTTCAGCCATCTCTAGTGACCCTGCACTCACAACAGGGAGTAGCATTGGCCAGAGACTTAAGGTGCTTCTAAGAGCATCATTCTAAACAGAGAAAAACTAAAGGCATTCCATCTAAAATCTGAAACAAGACAGGGATGCCCTCTCTCACCATTCCTATTCAACATAGTTCTCGAAACACTGACCAGAGCAATAACACAGACGATAGAAATTAAAGGCATAAAAATAGGAAAAGAAGAACTGAAATTAGCACTATTTGCAGGTGACATGATTCTATACATATCGGACCCAAAAGGTTCTACCAAGAAACTTCTAGAACTACTAAATGAATTCAGCAAAGTGGCAGGATATAAAATCAACACTCATAAGTCTAAGGCATTCCTGTATATCAGTGGCAAACCCTCTGAAAGGGAAATCAGGACAACCACCCCATTCACAATATCCTCAAAAAAAATAAAATTCTTGGGAATCAACCTAACAAAAGAGGTGAAAGATTTATACAATGAAAACTACAGAACCCTAAAGAGATAAATAGAAGAAGACCTTAGAAGATGGAAAGATATACCTTGTTCATGGATAGGCAAAATTAATATCATTAAAATGGCCATATTACCAAAAGTTATCTATAGGTTTAATGCAATGCCAATCAAAATCCCAACAAAATTCCTTGCAGAAATAAAAAAAAAAAGCAATTATGAAGTTCATCTGGAGAAATAAAAGACCCAGAATAGCTAAAGCAATTCTAAGCAGGAAGAGTGAAATAGGTGGTATAGCAATACCAGATTTTAAATTATACTACAGAGCAATAGTAACAAAAACAGCATGGTACTGGTACCAAAACAGGCGGGTGGGCCAATGGTACAGAATAGAGGACACAGAGACCAATCCACAAAATTACAACTACCTTATATTAGACAAAGGTGCAAAAGGCATGCAATGGAGGAAGGATAGCATCTTCAACAAATGGTGTTGGGAGAACTGGAAATCCATATGCAACAAAATGAAACTGAATCCTTTTCTCTCGCCATGCACAAAAGTTAACTCAAAATGGATCAAGGAGCTTGATATCAAATCAGAGACACGGCGTCTGATAGAAGAAAAAGTTGGCCCTAATTTCCATCTCGTGGGGTCTGGCTCCAAATTCCTTAACAGGACACATATTGCACAAGAGTTGAAATCAAGAATCAACAAATGGGATGTATTCAAACTAAAAAGTTTTTTCTCACCTAGAGAAATAATAAGTGAGGTAAATAGGGAGCGTACAACCTGGGAACAAGTTTTTACCCCTAAAACATCAGATAGAGCTCTAATCTCCAGAGTATACAAAGAACTCAAAAAGTTAAACAACAAAAAACCAAATAACCCAATCAACAAATGGGCCAAGGATCTAAACAGACACTTCACAGAGGAGGATATACAATCAATCAACAAGTATACAAAAAAAAATGCTCACCATCTCTAGCAATCAGAGAAATGCAAATTAAAACCACCCTAAGATACCATCTCACTCCAGTAAGATTGGCAGCCATTATGAAGTCAAACAACAACAAGTGCTGGCGAGGATGTGGGGAAAAGGGTACACTTGTACATTGCTGGTAGGACTGCAAATTGGTGCAGCCAATTTGGAGGGCAGTATGGAGATTCCTTGGAAAGCTGGGAATGGAACCACCATTTGACCCAGCTATTCCCCTTCTCGGACTATACCCAAAAGACCTAAAAAGAGCATACTACAGGGACACAGCTACATCAATGTTTATAGCAGCACAATCACAATAGCTAGAACGGGGAACCAACTTAGATGCCCTTCAATAGATGAATGGATTAAAAAACTGTGGCATTTATACACAATGGAATATTACTGAGCACTAAAAAAATAACAAAATCATGGCATTTGCAGGCAAATGGATGGCATTAGAGCAGATTATGCTAAGTGAAGTTAGCCAATCCCTAAAAAACAAATGCCGAATATCTTCTCTGATATAAGGGGGGGTGACTCAAAACAGAGCAGGGAGGAAGAGCATGAGAAGAAGATTACCACTAAACAAGGAAGAGAGGTGGAAGGGAATGGGAGTTGCATGGAAGATGGAAGGAGACCGTCATGGTTACACAAAATATATATACAATGGTGTGAGGGGGAAGGGAAGAAAAAAAAAGAGAGATAAGTGTCACAGTAGAATGGGTAGAGAATGGTGATGGGAGGGGAAGGGAGGGGAGGGGGGATAGGGAGGGCAGCAGAATACAACTGACACTAGGATTGCTGTATGTATACACATGGATATATAACCAGTGTGATCCTGCAATCTGTACACGTGGAAAAATGAGAATTCAAATGTATGATATGTCAAGATCACTGTATTGTCTTGAGCAACTAATAAAAAAAAATAAGAGAAACCTCAATTTCTAACTGAATGGATTGCCATAAACGGAGACTGGAGCAAAATCAAACCAACATTCTCTCTGCCAAGGCAGATAGGAGTTGATAAGTCTCACTCCAGCAAGGCCTTTCTCTTAGTCTTGAGGCCCACAGCCACACATTTAACTGGCTGAAAGTTTTCCAGTATTATAGAATATATAATATAGAAAGAACGTACAAAACGGAAAGCATTAGTCCATTTCACTCACCATCTGAGGATCCCTGTATGGGCCACCAAGATGAAACCAGAGTTTTCAGATGATACTACCTTCACCACTGGGCACAATCAGGAGCCACTTGTCAAAAGAAACGAACTTTATTTTTAGAACCACACACACCAAACAAAACAGCTCCTCAGGAAAAACCCTCAGAGCCTCAACTGCCACCACCGGCTTCCCACAAGCCTCTCTCTCAACCACAAGCCTCTCCACCTCCCCCCATCCTCCTGCTCTTGAGGCCGATTGGCTGGGTCGCGTGGGCGGAGCCAAAAAAGTCCCCCAATGAGCAGCTCCGTGGTCTGAAAGGGCAGGGAAACAGCCCAATGAGCATCACCGCAGAGGAGCCAATCAGCTAGATGTTGCTGGGGCGGCTGTGAGCCAATCATCAGCCGGCAGCTGGAAGTTTGCTGGGGCCCCTTCGGCTGTGGCTCTCAACAACCACTTCACCAGTTTTCTTCTGGGTTCTTGTATCCCAAAATTTGAAGAATAAAACCCAGGGACAATAATGGATGGGAGAAGTAAAGGGAACAGGATTCATTTAATCAAAAAGAGATAAAAATCCCACCTTGCAGGAGGGTGCCTGATTGCAGGCAAAATCCACTTTGGTGTAGATGCTTAGTAGCCTATGTAGTTCTGGGTTGAGCCTAGAGCAAAATATATGTTAAACAAGCATTGAAAACAATAGCGAAATCATTGGCAAAAAGCATGTAAAACAGGCATTGAAAAGTATTAAGCTTATTGACTTTGTCCTTCAGCCTAGCCTGATTATTCCTATAACTCCCTCCAGGTTCACTGCCACCTTCTGTTTTCCCACCTTTTGTTTTCTGTCTCAGGGAAAAAGGAAGTGACAAAGGAGGTGAGGCTTCAGGTCTTTTACTTTTGAAATAGGCCTTCAGGCTGCCATTAATATTTCTAGGGGTTAGCCTGCAGGTGTGGTTTCTGCTTTTCAACAAAAACTCAGTTGGAGACCTACTTCTGATGGTTGACCCTTAACTATTCTTACACACCTATTGGGGTGGGGTACCCTCTTTTAATAGTTCATCAATGTTTGTATGATATTTTTCACCTTTTTATTTTCAATATACATTGTGAAATGTTTCCGGTAAACAGTCTACAGTTTTCCTTTACATGTTTTTACTTGACTCCCTGTGGGATGCTGAACATGTTTTAGGAGTTATCTTTATTTACTTATACATTTTAAGTTTTTATCTGTATAATTTTCATACATGTAGCTCTGTTACATTAAAAACTATGTGACTTGTCACAGTCCACCAGTATTAATATTTTACTAATGTGAATGAAGAAACCTAAACATCTCAAATATCATTGTTAATGGCATGTTTTTAAATCATAAAATATTATGTATAAACTTCATGAAGATAGTCTGTTTTATATAAGTAAATAAATATGTCAGTCTTTTGTTCTATTGTTCCTTTTTGTTTCCTGATACTCTTTTATCATTTTCTTTATAAAAACGTTTTTATTAGTGCATTATACTTATATATAATATTAGACATACTCATAGATGCAAGGAATATAATTTGCTCCATTTCAGTCCCAGTACTTCCTTTTTCTTTCCTCTCCTTCCTCTTGTTTCCTTTCCTCTACACTGCTGATCCTTCTTCTATTTATTCATATATTTTTTTTTAAATTCACAACTTGTGGATATACATAAAAGTAAATTCACTGCTGTATATATATAAAGTTTAGTCAACTTCATTCTACTGTTTTTCCCTATTCCCATCTCCTCCCTCATTTTCTATTCCTTTCTTCTACTCCACTGTTCTCCCTTCAATTTCCACGGGATTCCCCTTGCCCTTTTTTTTCCTTATTTTTACCTATTATTTCCTTTTATTTAAAGAAATTCCTTTAGCCAATTTTTAAGAATATATCTGATAAACGAAAATACTTTCAGTATCCCTTCATCTGAAAATGTTTTCATTTTTCCTTCATTCCCAAATGATAGTTTTCCTGAATACAAAATTTATGATTAACAGTTTTTTTTCTTTCAGAAGTTGAAAATGGTTGTGCATATTTTCTCCCCAGCCTTCATGATTTCTGAGGAGAAATTCCTTGACATAGTCATTTGAATTGTTGTTCCCCTACAATAATATGTCATTTCTTTTTGTCTGCTTTTAAGATTTTTTCAAAACCTTGCTCTGTGTTAGTTATCAGAAGTCAAGTTATGATGTTCTTTGTCATGAATTTCATTGGATTAGTCTTATTTGGGATCCATTTAGCTTTTGCCAAATTTGCAAAACTTTTAGTCATTATTTCCTAGAGTATTCTTGTAGTAGAATATTTCTGTAACCACTCCTCATATTTTCTCCTTCTGAGAGACTCTATATATATGTTTCATATTTTATTATTGTCCCATAGGTCCCTAATTCTCTGTTTTAAAGTCCATTTTCTGTTATTCATGATGTGTAATTTGCATTGTTTGTCTTCAGGTTTATTGATTCTATTCTATGTCATTTTTACTCTTATATTGATTCCATCCAGATTTTTTCATTTGTTTTTGTCAGTCCTGTAATTTTTAAACTTTATTTCTCAGTTCTATGATTTCCATTGGTTACCCTCCTATAACTTCTGTTTCTTTGCCAAATTTTTCTCTTTTGTATTGGTATCAAGGGAATTACTAGCTGCTTGTTCAAATATTTTTATGATATTTGTTTTAAAATCTTTATCAGAAAATTCCAACATCTGATTCATCTTGATTTTGGTGTCAGTTGATTTTATTTGTTCCTTTAACTTGTGATTCTCCTTGTTATAATGGATATTTTTCTATTATATCCAGAGCATTTTTATTATTATGGTAGAAGAGTGTGTGTCCTACTTAAATCTTGTATTAGAGCAGACGATTACCTTGTTTACATTCAGCATATAGATCCTAGCCTAATTTTGTGAACTATAGTTTCAGTGACAACTTCAATTTCACAGTCTTAGTGGTGCTCTTTTGATCTGCTTGCTTCATCTGGTACTGTCTGGGCTCCCATGAGTTCCTGTTTATTGTTACTAAATTGGCTGAAGGAGTTTCCCAGGCTAATAGTTCCATATGGCAGCTCCAGAAGGGGTATACATATCCTAGGTCTACAGGAATGAAGAGGCTTTCCTGGCTCAATCTCTTGTTATGTCTGGATTCTTCCATGCAAGTGCTGTCTGTGTCTTGTGTCTCAATAGATACCAGAAGTCTTGTAATCCTCTGGACAAAGAGGCTTCCATGTCCTGGTGCTTGTTGTAGATTCCCCTTGCCAATTGTTTGTGGCTGCCTACATCTGTCAGAGAAGGAACTCTCAGATCTCAGACTGGGAGGAGGGGGAGACTTCTTTATCCAGAGACTCTGTTTTGGTGAGATCCCCTTGCCCTCCTCCCCAGTATTGCTTGGTGGAGAAGGCGAGTCTTCACCTGATAGGAAGCAGAGTATGTTCCTGGCTATTTATTGTAAGCAGGGCTTCCAGTTATAGGAGAGATTCCCTATTAATTTGAGAAAGGAACAAGATAGTTTCCTAGGTCACTTTCACCATATCCAACATAAATAATAACTTCCACTTCTACTTCAACCTTGATCCACTCAATGGATAACTGATGGTAGAGGTGGCAGAGTCCCTACTTATCCCTTCACTTCCCAAGCTGCATCTACACTTACCAACCATCTTAGTACCCTAAAACAGAGAGTGAACCAGAGATTCCTCTTATAACCAAAAAATAAAGATAAATAAATAAAAACACTTGATTTTGAAGAACATGCTAGAGATTATGGATTCTTGCTGTAGCATCAAAGATCTTTGTAGGGCTGGGCATGGTGGCCCAGCAGCTCAGGAGGCTGAGACGGGAGGATTGTGAGGTCAAAGCCAGCATCAGCAACTTAGAAAGGCCCTAAGCAACTCAGCAAAACACTCTCTAAATAAAATATAAAAAAGGAGCTGGGGATGTGGTTCAGTGGTTGAGTGCACCTGGGTTTAGTACCCAGTACCAAAAAAAAAGAAAAAATCATTGCAGGGAAATTGCCCAAGTGTGAGTGAGAGGAAAGATAGATAGGAATGATGAAGGGACCAGGGAGTAGAAGAAATTAAAAACCATGTGAAAGCAGATGAGACAGAATGAAACAATCCTTCAAGATGGGTTGTCATTTCATACTGGTCCCTGGTACTTAAGCCACTTGGTACTTTATCTGTCCTACCTGGCATGCCCTTCCTTCTGTATACTGGGTTCCACTGACTTTATAATGAAAAAAGGTAAACTACAAAAATGTTTTGTGAAAAACCCAGCAGAAAGATTTCTTTTAAAAAAGCAATGGTGAAACAAATGAATAACAAATAGATGGTAGATGGATAAATGATAGATGATATATGTAGAAATTGGTATAAAATATATTCTAAGAAATTAACTTTGATTCAATATTGTACCACATAGATATATTCAAAATATGTCATAGATTTAAATTTAAAGCCTGAAAAATAATACTTCAGAAAGAAAGCATATGACAAAATATTTGCCCATTTCAATTAAGCAAAGACTTCTTAGATATGATGTTCAAAGCAGTAACCATAAAAGGATAAAAAGAGAAATTTGACCTTATTTAAATTAAGATATTCTATTCTTTGAAAGATCATGTTAAGAGAATGAAAACATAATATATATGGGATAGAATAGGAGAAAACATTAGAAAATCACATATTTGATATCTAGAATTTATAAATAAGATTCATTGTTCATTAATAAGAAATCAAACAAAACTAAAAATAGATAAAATGAACATGTACTTCACCAACAATATAGGAATACAAATTAATAACATGTAAAGATAGCCCACTTTATTTGTAAAAAGGAAAATGCAAATAAAACTGCAATGACATACCAGGATACATCTATTAAAATTGAATATATTAAAATGACATCCAACACGAATTACTGGCAAAGCTGCAGAACAATCAAACTCTCATAAACTGGTTTTAGAAATGTAAAATAGTGAAAATTCTTTGGAAAAGAATTTGTTATTTCTCAAACACAGTAGACAGCTGTCTACTATATGATTATTTCTTATAATCAAAGCCAAAATAACTCCAAACTGGAGACAAATATCCATCATCAGGTGAATGTCTTTTATTTTAAATAATAATGTACAATATCTCCTACAACAGAATACCACTTGGCCATAAAAACTAATAAATTTTTTACTCACATTACAATATGGATGAATTTCAAGATTAATATACTGAGGGAAATAAGCCTTGACCAAAAGAAAATGGCATATACCATATGAGTACATTTTGATGAAAATATGGAAAAAAAATCTAATTTGTAGTAGATGAAAGCAGATCAGTGGTTGCCTGGGCATGTGGTAGTATGGAAAAAGGCAGGAATGAAGATCACCAAGGGGCAAGAGAAATCTTTAGTGATGAGGGATAATATTCCCTTTTTCAGTTGTAGAGACTATTTCATGGGTGTATAAACATGCTAGAAGGTATCAGATTATACACTTTATGTCCATTATACCATTTAAAAATAAAGCCACATTCGATAAGAAAAACATAAAACAATACATACACTTATATTAAACTAAAAACACCCAGAAGTGAGGGAGATGTAGAAGGGCTTAAGCAGCCATGGCAAGAGGGTGAGTGAGGAGGTTTCCAGCAAGGCCAGAACAAAGGAGCATGGAGAGTGTCTTCTTCCTGAGGTCAATTTCTTGCTTGACAAAAGTAGGCCAGTGCCCATAGACATAAGTGAGAGACCCAATCAGACAGACACTTCCATACTCATGCTCCTAAGTGGGGGGTCCAATAAAAAAAAGTAAAATGGATGCATGGACAGAGAGGGCAAGAATCAATAATAGTGAAGAGAGTGTGAACAGGTGAGGAGATAAGGAAAGGAGGAAATTCCAGAGACCATTAAAAACAACACACACACACACACACACACACACACACACACACAAACCCAGACCAAAACTCCCCGACCAGATTCCCAGCTTTTAGGGGTGCCTTGTTTTCAGAGAAGTCTGTCTCTTTTGCATAAACCTGCTGTTAGCTTGCTATCTCTGTGTCCTGTTTTTCAGTTATTTCCTGAATGAAGATAAGAACTCAGCCCCCCTCAGGGTAACAGAAGCACCATATCAACTAATAATCAACAATGCAAATAATCCCTGTGTTACAAAAGAAATCATACCATTTTGTGCCAAAATCTCTATGAATGGTAAAAAATCAAAAACAAGCCACTTATCAATCAATAATAAAGTAAACAAATAATATATTTTAAGAATCTCTATCAATGATCCTCCAAATTTAAAAATGCTTAATAAATAGGATTTAAAAACAAAAAAGAGCAGCTACACCAAAGTCCAAATAGAATCAATGCATGAACATATCAATAAAAAAACATATTTCAAGTACAAAACCCTGTAAGCATACACACAAATCCTAAAGCAAAAAATATAATACCCTAATGAACTGTCACAACTTGTACAAATCCAAAGAAACTGTACACAAAAAATAATGAAGAGCCCCACACAAATACTGAAGTAAAACAAAGAAACAAAAAAAAAAAAACCAGCAAAAGCAACAAAACAAACAAAACAAAACTGCAAAAGCAAAAAAACAAACAAAAAACAGCAAAAGCAACAAAACAAAAATCCTTTCAATAAACATAGAAACACACACACACACACACACACAAGCTGAAACAACAAAAGAACTACATGAAAAATAACAAAATACATTTAAAATCTGAAACACCCTTCAAAATAAAATACCTGGTCAGAGAAACATGCCACTCCACACCTGCCCATTCACCCACATATATATATGTACATAAGTCAAGCTGAAAAATGAACCAAAAATTAGAAAGAAACAAATGAAAATAAACATCGCAGGAGGAAATAAACACATGCACAAAAACATAACTAAAGCTCCCAATCACTGTTCAGTACAAACAAAGCACATAAATCAAAACCAAATTAAAAAAAACCTCTTAAATAGAGAACAAATAATTCTAATATAACATTCTCCAAACACCAGATAAGACATTCACTAAAACGTAAACAAAAATCCAACTTAAAAAACCTCAATCATTCAAGCAAACAAGAACAAATAAATTGGCTGGGGTTGTAGCTCAGTGGTAGAACACTTGCCTAGTGCATATAAGGCACTGTTTGATCCTCAAAACCACATAAAAATAAATAACATAATGTTATTATGTTCATCTACAACTAAAAATATTTTTAAAAGAACACAGTTTCCATGCACAATGAAATAGAAACTAAAAGCACTAAATGAAAAATGAAAACCAAAATTTTATAAACAAATACATAATACTACAAGTAAGCCCAAACATATAAGTAAAATCATCACCAAACACCAAAGGAGCATACAAATAGCAAAACTAGGTATCAGATTAGAAATAAACAAAAACATTTGAAAGCTTAAACCAAACATAAATCAGTATGCACAATGAACCTACCAACTACAGCAATTAACTTATGAACACTAGCATGGATACACATAATTCTCACAAACTCTCCAAAATAAGCACAAAATTAAATCTGACAACAATTTGCAATGGTATCATGGTTACTGATTGGCATATAACTAGGGTTATTAAACTTTCCACCCAGGAAAACTCTTAGAAGTGCTCAAGAAACAGGGAAGCAGACACCATGAGCAGCAGACATTGTTTGAACATGGGTAATTATTTTATTCAGCTTTTTTTTTTTTTTACTGCCGTGACCAAAAGACCTGACAAGAACAATTAGAGGAGAAAAAATTTATTTGGCAGCTCATAGTTGCAGAGTTCTCAGTCCATAGATGGCTGACTCCATTCCTTGGGGCTTGAGGTGAGGTTGAACATCATGGTGGAAGAATGTAGCAAAGGAAAGAAGGTCTGGATATGGCCACCGAAGCAAAGAGAGAGACTCCATTCTCCAGGGACAAACTATATACCTCTAAGACAGTCCTCCAAATGATACACCTCCTCAAGCCATACTGTACCAGCCTTTAGTTAACACTCAGTTAATCCCTATAAGGGGATTAATTCACTGTTGGGGTTAAGGCTTCCCTAACCCAATCATTTCTCCCTAAACTTTGCATTGTTTCATACATGAACTTTGGGGGGACACCTAATATCTAAACCATTAAACAGTAATAATGTAGTTGTGTTAGAAGAAAATAGAGAATTCTCTAAATAATGTAAATTTTTCCCAAGATTTTGAGTAAAGTGAGACATGTAACTGGTTTGAAATAGAAGAAAAATGCCCAAACTTCCACTTGCCCACTCAACACACTTTAGGGGAGTTGCTGGTGGGCTAGGACAGAAGTATGATTCTAACTGCCACCCCTCATCCTACCCTAGCCCACCTATTTCATGACTCTGTCCTGCAAACAACCTGCTTCCTTGTCACAACTCCCATCTTGTAGATGGTCTCCAAGGATCTAGTGCCAGACATCTTCACTCTGTGAATCTTGAATTTTCTTTGCAAAGACCTTTGTTTAAAAAGGAACAACTGAAGGAAAGTAGAAAAGACAAAGGGGACATATCATCATTCGTAAGAGCTCTTAGATAAGTACCTTTACCTCCCTTCATCCCTTCACATAATTTAAAAACTAAAATGTTTTAGAGTAAGCCAAACTAATCAAAGCAATGTTCTAGACCACTGAATAACCACTGTGGTTATACCAAATGAAAAAATAATTGATACATATTTTGAATAAATATTCAAATATTTGTAAACAATTTTATGTATAACATACAGATAACTTTGAAAAATAAGTATATATTTTTTCAAGTAAGGAAAAGTGTCCAAATTCCTGAGGAAATTTTATCTTTGATATTGACAAAGTAATTAACTTGTGATTGGGGCTGGCGTTGTGATTTACTGGTAGAGCGTTTGCCTAGCAATGTGCAAGGCCCTGTGTTCAATCCTCAGCACCACATAAAAATAAATAAAGGTATTGTGTCCAACTACAACTTAAAAAAAAAGAACTTGTGTTTGCATAAGAAAGTTTCTGAAGCTGGGGGAAATTTGAAGAGCCCCAAAGAAAAAGGTAAAGACTTAGGAGCTAAAAAGAATGTTGCTAGGAAAGAATAAATGGTGGATCTGGGGTTCAAAAATAAATCTTGTATTCTACAATTGTACAAGCTTGGAATGTTCAAAGAGAAAAAGCCACATCATCACAATTTTATTACCTGTGTGGGTATGTCTCTTTGGACAAGGACACAAATCCACGGAAAATCTGGAATGCATGGATTTTTCTGGAAGCTCTCAGGTTCTAGATCTTCCTTCTCAAGACTGGCTTATAAAAGTGGTGTTAGATTTTCATGGCTGTGACCAAAAGACCCAACAAAAACAATTTAGAGGAGGGAAATTTATTTTGGCTCATGGTCTCAGAGGTTCTGTCCTTGCTCAGCTGACTCCATCACTCTGGGTATAAGGTGAGGCAGAACATCAAAACAGAAGGACATGGTGAAGGAAAGCTGCTAAACTCATGACAACTGGGAAGCAGAGAGAGCACTTGAGGAGCCAGGGACAACATACATAATCCCCAAGGGTACACCTCAAGCCATGCCCCAACTGCCTACAGTTACACCCAGTACAGAAGTTCTTTGAAATTGTATTGATCTACTAATAAAGTCACAACCCCATAATTTAATCATTTCACCTCCTGCATTAACACAAGAGCTTTGGGTGGGGAGGGGGTTCTCATATCCAAACCACAAAGAGAGTCTACTCAGCAATGAGAGGATGGTTTTTGGACTCTAAGGAAGGCAGCTCTGCCCTTGAAGCTATACATACTCAGACCCATGGCCACCACTTATGGCGTATATGATGTGTATTACTCTACTCAAAAAGGTGACAATCATGCTTTAGTTTATTTGATTGACACCTTTTGGAGCAGAATACTACACTCAACTGAATATGGTGGCCATGGCCAGACACATACATTCAGTATTCATTCAATGCAGTGTTTCTAGCATGTGATTACCATCCACCACCCCACTGCCCTTCTCTAATCCTCTTTAAGTGAGGATCTCCTACTGCCTGCATTTAAAAAAATATTTACTAAAAAGTTGTAGTTGGACACCATACCTTTATTTTATTTACTTTTGTGTGGTGCTGAGGATTGAACCCAGGGCCTCACACGTGCTAGGCGAGCGCTCTAGCGCTGAGCCACAACTTCAGCCCCCTGCCTACATGTTTAATGTGCTGGTTTTGACATGTGAGAAGAAATTTTCTTCCCTTTTTTTCTTCCTCAGGTAAGAGATAACCTCATCAATATTTTCCTGTTGATTTTCAAGTCATTAAGTCTTGAAAATGGTTCACTTTCTACCAATGTTAAAGGTTGCCCTGCCTACCAAACCAACCACATCCTTCTGTGTTCCAATCTCCCCAGTTCCTTTATCATGGTTATTTAACTTAACATGACAAAAGAAGTGAGGTAAACATGAAGGAAATTTCCTTAAAAGACATTAACAAGTCAACCCCTAGTATGGATTAAAGACAGGAGGCATCAAGAAGCCCAAACTATCCAACACAGGATGGTAAAAAAAATACAAAGCAGTTCTCACTCACTGTTTCTGTTCTGCTAATGATTATTAGGACTCTGAGGCTTAAGGCTTAAAGTCTCTTTCCTCCTCTTTCTCATTGCATTCTTCCTGTTTCTCCTCCTTTTTTTAATCTCTTTCCCTTTCTGTTTTTTCCTACCCTCTCCACTGACTTAAGGGACATCAAATAGAAAGTGACATATAAAAATTAAATTAATATTTCATTATTATAAGGCTATCTAACCATAGTTTCCTCATCCTTCCACTGACATATAAATTTGAAGAGAAAATGAGAAGAGTAAAATAATCCAAAGAGAATACATTTTCAAGAAAGTTTTGGAGTATTTGGTAATGTCATGTAAAATCCCAAAGTATATCCAAAGGAGTGCAAAGTGTTTATGTCCATGAAAAAAGAAGTGGCATTGACCCTTGAGAGTCAAAAGAATTTTTTTTTTAAATGCAGCTTTATTGAAGTGTTACTGATATATCAAAAACTTTACATATTTAATGTATACAATTTGGTGATTTAGAACAAATGCATATAACCATGCATCCATCACCATAATCAAGATAATGGATATAACAACCATCTCCAAAAGTTTCCTTATGTCCTTTTGATTTTTTTGGTTGTTAGTCTTTTTTTTTCCTGAGAACATAACATGATATCTACCTCCTTAACAAAATTTTAAGTGCATACTACAATATTGTTAACTATAGGCACAATGCTACATAGCAGATCTCTACAACTTATTCATCTAGCATAACTAAAATCTCATCCCCATTGAGTAACAATTCTCCCTCTCCCCAGCCTCTGGCAACCACCATTCTATTCCCTGCTTCTATTAATTTGACTATTTTAGATACTTCATCACAGTGGAATTACATAGTATTTGTTCTTCTGTGAATTGCTCAAAAAACTAGTTAAAAAATGGGTGAAGGATTTGAATAGACATATCTCTAAAGAAGACATACAATGGCCAAGGGGTATCTGAGAACATAGTCAACATCACTAATCATCAGGAAACACAAATCAAAACTACAATGAGGGCTGGGGTTGTGGCTCAGCAGTAGAGTGCTTGCCTAGCATTGTGTCCAACTACAACTAAAAATAAATATTTTTAAAAAACTACAATGAGATATACCTCTTATCTGTTAGGATGACTATTACAAAAAGAGAGAGAGAGAGAGAGAGAGAGAGAGAGAGAGAGATAATGTTGGGAAAGAGGTTAAGTAAATGCAACTCAACTGCACTGTTGGTGGAAATGTAATCTGGTATAGCCATTATGAAAAACATCAGTGAAGATTCCTCAGAAATTAAAAATAGTACTACAACATAATTTAACAATCCCCTTTCTGTATATTTAGACAAAAATAATTGAAATCAGAATTTTTAAGAGCTATCTACACTCACAGTTGTTGCAACATTATTTATAACAGGCAAAATTTAAAAACAAGCCCAATGTGAATTAAAAAGATAAATAGATAAAGAAAATGTGATACATTTGGCCTTAATAAAGAAAATCTGCTAATTATGACAATATGGATGAATCTGGAGGATATTATACTAAGTAAAATAAGGTAATCCAGTTTTTTTTAAAATGTTTGCTTTTTAGTTGTAGGTGAACAGAATATCTTTACTTGTTTTTATGTGGTGCTGAGGGTAGAACCCAGTGCCTCACATGTGCCTAGGCAAGCACTCTACCACTGAGCGACAGCCCCAGACTAGGTAATAGAGTTTTGATGTAGCTGTGGAGGGAATTTTGAGCAGCAAGAGAAAATTAGGGAATAAAAAAGTTAGTGTTATTTTATGTCAAATATTCTTACAAGGATCCATACATTCTACATAATCCTAATAAAAATCTAATCAGGATTTTTTTGGAAATATGTACAATATAAATTCAAGGCATAAATATTTTATTTGATGTACATATATAGTGAAATGATTACTACTGCATATAAGCAACTTAACATATTGAATTTCACATAATTTTTTTGGTGGTACAAACATTCTAAAATTAATTCTAAAATTTACAAAGACAAAGATAGAATCATAATAGCCAAACCAATTTTAAAAATAGATATGAATTTGGAGAAATAATGCTTTCATGTCAAGACTTAATATAAAGTTACAATAATCAAGACAGTATTTTTAAAAAAAAATTTGTTAGATGGACACATACCTTTATTTATTTTTATGTGGTGCTGTTGATCAAACTGAATGCCTCACACGTGCTAGGCAAGCACTCTACCACTGAGCCACAGCCACAGCTATAAGCAGTTTTTATAAAGTTTAGAAGAGTCCTTGACTTAGGATATCTCAGGCTGAATTTTCTGCTCAGGGTTTCATATGACTAAAATAGAGGTGATTTATTTCAGAGACATTACTCTGTTATAATCATGCCAAACTCAATAGTCATTTATTCTTCTCCCATCTCTGTCTCTCTCAGTAATCTCAAAGTATTTATTTCAATATTTTAATATATTTCATAGATATCTGAGACTGACAAGGAAAATCATAAACAAAAAACATACAAACAAGCAAACAGTGGATCTTCAGAAATTAACAGCAAAATTGACAAAAACCCACAGCCAACTTAATGTTCTGCTGTAAATTAAAGGCTGGGGACATCAGGATATAAAAAATTTTCCAACATAATAATGTACGAATATACAAAGTGCTTTTCACCAATGGCTGCAGACTTGCAATGATCTTGACTTATCCTACTTGCCATCTTTTATCTTTGTCTCTCTCTGCTAGTCTGTCTTTGAATGACCTAACATAAGATAGGATACCTTAAGAAGATAGAGAAAAGCCTATGTAATATTTCTTCATTTCCAAATGTTTGAGATGTGAAACCTCTCAGAACTTCAATAAAAGTTTATGGTTCACACAAAGCACATTTAAAAATCATTTAAAAATGTGAAAAATTAATTGAATGAAAATTTCTGGATGCCACAGAAACTGCTGCTGACATAAATATATCACATACAATATTAAAGAAAGGAGAGCTTCTCCATTTCTGAGAGGAGAAGTGACCTTAGTTCCTGACAGGGAAAAAAGTGAGAGAAATGGAGAATTATAGACTGAACCAAAGTTTTGTCACAAAGTACTCAGGCCATCAGATGGGTATCGATTCTTCAAGATCCTGGATTAAAAGTTTGCCTAGAGGTTGTTAAATCCTAGGTCTGAATCATCTGGAAGCCTCCCTCCAGGGTCACCTTGTGGTTGTACATGTTGTGAATTACCACACTCAAAAAAGTGCCAATCATATTTTAATTACATGAATGGCACCTTTTAGAGTGCAGCACTTCACAAAGCATAGTTAAATGTGACAGCTCCGTCCAAATGCACCCCAGTCATGTTACTTTCATATAGTCACCTGGTGCTTCCAGCTCATGTGTGGACCCAAGATTATATAAAGGATCTGTGAAACATGCACCTCCATTGTCTTCACTCTTTCTTCCCTCCCTGCATTAGGGTCTCCTCACCTTCTGAATGCTTGATTTGCAGGTTTTTAGGCTGACAGAGAATAATCATTCCTTATTTTTCTCTCATTTGGATAAGATCCTCATCCATGGTAATCCGTTGAATTTGAAGACATTAGAAGAGATATTATAGATATTATTTGCTTTACTCCAAAATTGGAGGACCTATCAAGACACCTACCAAATCTCCTTTATCCCCAGTTCCCACCTCAAACTTCCTAGCCCTTTTGTGGAAGGCAAAATTCTAAGATGGCCCCAAAGATGAGTCCTCATGAATATATACTATGTGATCTTCTACTCTTTAGTATCAAGAGAACAGAATTTGTAAATTTTATGAGATATTATCCACATGTTTATATTGTTTTATAGTCAAAGGAATGTTATGTACTTAATTAAGGTCAATAATTTTCTGAATTTACTTTGATGAAAATGTAGATTATCCTAGGTGATACTGATCAAATGAGATAAGCTCTTTAGAACATGACTTAGAGGCCAGAAATAAAATAACAGACCTGAAAAGTAGACCACCATATTTAAGACAGAGCCACATGGCAAGAAATGGCAAGTGGCCTCTAGCAGCTGAGACTCTTATAACTACAAGGATGTATGTTTTGTCAAGTTTGGAAGAGACCCTTAAGCATAAGATTAGATCACAACCAGAAAATTCAACATGAGACATCCTGAACCAAGGACTCTTCTAAACTTTATAAAAAACTACTCAGGGCTGGGGTTGTGGCTTAGTGGTAGAACACTTGCCTAGCATGTGTGAGTCATTGTGTTCAGTCCTCGGCACCACATAAAACTGAGTAAGCAAACCGGGCACAGTGGCACACACCTATAATTCCAGCAGCTCAGGAGGCTGAGGCAGGAGGATTTCAAGTTCAAAGGCAGCCTCAGCAAAAGCAAGGTGCTAAGTAACTCAGTGAGACCCTGTCTCTAAACAAATACAAAATAGGGCTGGAGGTGTTGCTCAGTGGTCGAGTGCTCCTGAGTTCAATTCCTTATACAAAAAAAAAAAAAAAAAGTAAGTAAATAAAAGTAAATAAAAAACAACTACCTCATGGTGTCTCTGGGAGGATAAGTATGTATTGTTTCAACCTGTTTAAGTTTGGAGGAATTTGTTATGCAGCAATTGAAAATCAATACAACATTTTTTATAATTCCATTCCTTAATGATAAAGCCACAAGGAAACATAGAAATCATACAGGAATCTCAAAGGAGAGGAGAAAAAAAGTCAGAAGTTGAAAACAGATAAAGAATAGAAACACTTTTACCTCCTTATCCAAAGAGGAAACAAAATATAAAATTTACCAGTATTAATTTCCAATAAAGAAAAATGGCCTTGAGCGTAAACATGCCTTTCTCTCACACCTGAAATCCTCAGCCTTTTTTTCAGAGGTCTGGTTTGTAGAGATGATCTGTTTCAAAATTTCCATTCTGAGCCAAAAACCTCCATGTGTCTGTATGTTTCCAACATGAATACCAACAAAAAGCATGGAAGTAGTAAATACATTCTAAGAAAAAAACATTTTTTATGTAAGAGCATGAAAACAAGGAAATACTTCAGGACTTCAAAATTGGGAAATATGAAAAAATACTTACCTATCCATTTTACTCACTGTGAGATCTGAGGAAAACTACTAGGCAGAGAATTCAACAATCATTCCTACCCACCCCTTCTCAACCTTCTTTTAGGTTCACATATAGGTCTGGCTTATTATGCAATTCATCAGGAAGAGGAATGAACATTTACTGAAAAAACAAAACAAATCAAAGCAGAAAATGGATTTGTTTTTATCTACCACTGCCTATATAAGTAATGAGATTATGGTAATTTCATTACTATATACCTACTTATAGCTACCATCACCCACTGTAGAAAGAACAGAGGCATTATTGAAGATAAACCTCCCTCTCTAGCAAGCCCAGGAAAAATAGGTGTATTCTATTTGCTGAGGCTCAAACTGATACTTCCTGAATGTCAGCCAACTAGAATGTGATTCTAGTTTTAACTTACATGAAAAACATAACAATGCAAAAATGAGAACAAACTTCAGCTTTGAATCTGATGATAGTCAAATATACACAGTCTAGTAAACCAACACAATTTTAGGACACTTATTCCTCAATATCAAAGGAGGATGTATTCTAGGACATCTGTGGATAACAAAATCCTTATATGCTCAAGTCCCTTATATAAAATGTATTTGCACATATCCTATGTGCAAATACATTTTATATCCTTCCATATGCTTGAAATCATCTCTTGATTACTTATAATACTTGATACAATGTAAATACTATGTAAATAGTTATTTTCTTGTATTGTTTAGAGAATAAAAATGTCTAGACATATAGGTTCAGATGTAATTGTTTTCTGAATATTTTGATTCTGTGGCTTGTTGAATCCATCAGTGTGGGACCTTGGATCCAGAGGGCCAAATGTATCCATATGTATATCCAAAAATTTCAACCTTTTCTCCCACTAAATTCATCACACCCAGCTGCTCAATCTCAGGAAGTTCACACACAAAACATAACCAGACATTCTGGTGTCTTCTAATAAGGGCTGAATATCCTGGGTGCAAGTTCAGTTCACTGCATTATAGATCATTCTTCAGGTATGAGTACTTGTACTTTTTCTTAGAGTTGCTTAGCCTTGTGATTGGGGTCATTATCCAAACTCTACATGAGGAAAAGTAACTGGCTTAGAATCAAAGGAAACAAGGTAGGGGGTGAATTGATGTAAAGCAGGAACACTGGAGAGTCCTTCTTTATGGACTGGAGAATGACTCCCTGTATTCAAATTAGAGTTCTGCCACTTACTAGCTATATGCTCTTAAGGTAGTTATTAAACTCCTTTTTCTTCTATTATTGGTAGAATAGCTCTTAATCCATACAATTCATGTACAGATTGACAGTTCATGTAGGTTCAGTGCTTACAGATGTTCCTGGCACATAGTAAGCATGAAGGGAGGAGATAAAGAAATTTCTATAAATGTCTGTTTTAATCATTATTATTGTTACTGTTATTCTATCCCTTTTTAATATTTATTTTTTAGTTGTAGATGGACACAATATCTTTATTTTATTTATTTATTTTTATGTGGTGCTGAGGATTGAACCCAGGGCCTCACACATGCTAGGCAAGTACTCTACCACTGAGCCAAAAATCTCCATATGGTTGTCAATGTAACAAAATGTATGCAGAGTCTATGCTCAAAACAAGAAAACACTGATGAAAGAAATTAAAGAAGACCTAAACAAATAAATACATACCACATCCATATGTTAGAATAATTCAATATTGTGATAGTATTATTCATAGTAGTAGTCTACCATGGGACCTAAATGTCCATACAGACCTCAATGCAGAAAGTAAAACATAAATGTTTAGAAGGAGAGAAAAATATTTGTGATTAGAGGTAGAGAGAAAAGTTTTTATATATGGCATATAAAACTGGTCCATAATTTTTTTAACTGATAAATTCACTTTAACACAATTAAAAAAAATTCTCCTATGAAAAATCTGCTGTAAAAACAGTGAAAATAAACAAGGAACAGATTGAGAGATAATATTTGTTGATCACATTTCTTTTCAAGGACTTAGAAAATATACAAAAAACTCTAAAAATTTAAATATAAGAACAAACAAATAAATAAAAAGGAAAGTATATGTCAACAAAAACTTCACCAAAATAGGCATATAGATCATAAATAATTACATGAAGAGATGTTCAGCCTCATTGGTCAGAAATGTAATAAAAATTAAAACCACAATGAGATAAAATTAAACACATATGAGACTTATTTAAAAATCATAAAACAAAACAAAAATGCTTGTCAATATCAAATATTTATGAGAATTTGGTCAATATAACCTCTGATAATTTTTCATGAAAAGAAAAAAATATATACACCATTTTAGAAAACATTTTTTTTCTCAATTTCTTATAAATTTAGACATATAATCCCTATATGACTCAGAAATTCCAATCCTAGGCTATTTACATAAGTGAAATTAAACTTGTGTTCACATACAAATGTATACTAAGGTTTACAGCTGCTTTCTTCATAATCTCCAACAAATGGAAAAATAACAATATTCATTCACTTTAAGAGGATAAATCTCAAATGCATTCAATTTAGGAAACCAAGCCCAAGAGCTATATATTGCATGATCACACTTAAATGGACTTCTGCAAATGTCAAATGTAAGAATGGAGGGCTGGAGTTCTGGCTCAGGGGTAAAGTGCTTGCCTAGCACATGTGAGGCCCTGGGTTTGATCCTCAGCACCACATAAAAATAAAAAAAATAAATGTATTTTAAAAATGTAAGAATGGAAAACTCAGTTTATATCACAGAAGAATGTAAAGTCAGTATCTGGATCTCCAGACATCTTTCCAGTCACCCAGGCATATGGGGTTTACCTTTGCCAAGTTCCTCCTCTCCACAAAAGCAAAAGATACAGCCTTTTTAAAAGTAACCAAATACAATCATGTCAAAGAATGAAAATTTCAATATATTATGGCAATCTTTAATAAATTGATGAGATACAGAAGATTCAATTGTATAAACACATGTACTGGGATTTCAACCCAGGTGTACTTTACCAGTGAGCCACATCCCCAGCCCTTTCTTTATTTTTTTTATTTTTTTCACACAGGGTTTCACTAAGTTGCTTGGGGGTTTGCTAAGTTGGTGAGGCTGGCCTAGAACTTGTGATCCTCCTACCTCAGTGTTATGGTTAAGACATGAGGTATTCCCTAAAAGCTCATGTGTGAAACAACACAAGAAGGTTTAGAGGTAGAATGATTGGGTAATAAGAGCCTTAACCCAATCAGTGCATTAATCCCCTGATAGGCATTAACTGGGTGACAACTGAAGGCAGGTAGGGTGTGGCTGAAGGAGTTAAGTGTGGGGGGAAAGTAGGCACTTGGATATATATTTTATTCCTGGCAAGTGGAGTCAGTCAGGTCTTTCTCCTCCTTAAAATTGTTCTTATCAGGGCTGGGGATGTGGCTCAAGTGGTAGTGCGCTCGCCTGGTATGCGTGTGGCCCGGGTTCGATCCCCAGCACCACATACAAACAAAGATGTTGTGTCCACCTAAAACTAAAAAATAAATATTAAAAAAAAATATTCTCTCTCTCTCTCTCTCTCTCTCTCTCTCTCTCTCTCTCTCTCAAAAAAAAAAATTGTTCTTATCAGGTCTTTTGGTCACAAAAGTGAAAAAAAAGCTAACTAAAACACTCAGGCTCCTGAGTCACTAGGATTATAGGTGGCACCACTGTGCTAAGCTTCAAGGATATTTTAAAAAGAATCCTTGAGGGACTGGCAGCACAACTGTACAACAGGATGTTCCAGCACTTCTCCCTGGCAGAAAAATCAATGTGAACAAATCTCAGGGGTACTGTTCTTACATATAACCTGTTATAGAAATTCTACTACAAAGTCACAGTCAGAAAACCCTGGATCCCACATTAGTTTTCTCCAGCTTTATCATCAGTTGGAGGTTACACTCCAAAATAGGTAAACAAAGAAGACCATTATAGACTGTCATCATGCTCACAAAGTATAAGTGTTGCTATGAGAGAGGCAGGGTATTATCCTTTGCAAAATTAATGTTGACTTTTATCAGAAACCATGGAGGTTAGATTCACTTGGAGGAAATATTTAGAATACTAAAAGAAAAACTCAATTTTCTATTATGTTCCATTGGCTGTGTGTCTGTTTTGATGCCAATACTCTGCTGTTTGTGTTACTACAGCCCTGTAGTAAAATTTGAGATCAGGTATTGTGGTGCCTCCTGCTGCATCACTGTTCTTGCTCAGGATTGCTTTGGCTATTCTGGGTCTTTTATTCACCCAAATGAATTTTAGGACTGTTTTTTTCTACTTCTGTGAAGAATGTCACTAGAATGTTGATGGGGATTGCATTAAATTTGTATATTGCTTTTGGTGGTATGGCCACTTCAACAATATTATTTCTGCCTATCCAAGAACATGGGGCATCTTTCCAACCTCTAAGGTCTTCAATTTCTTTCTTCAGTGTTATGTAATTTTCATTGTAGCGGTCTTTTACCTCCTTGGTTAGGTTTATTCCCCAAAATTTTATTTTTTGAGGTTACTGTGAATAAAACTGTTTTCCTAACTTCTTTCTCATCAGAATCATTATTAGTGTATAGGGAAGCAATTGAGTTTTGTATGTTAATCTTTTATCCTGCTATGTTGCTAAATCTATTAGCTCTAGCTATCTTCTGGTGGAGGTTTTTGGGTCTTCTAAGTATAGGGTCATATCATCAGCAAACAGACAATAGAAGGCACAGAGACAAATCCACATCTAATCCTTGACAAAGGTGCCAATAACATACATTGGAGAAAAGATATCCTAACAAATGGTTCTAGGAATACTGGATATCCATATGTAGAAGAAGGAAACTAGATTCCTGTTTCTCACCCTGCACAAAAATCAAAATGGATTAAAAACAGGAATTAGACCAAGAACTTTTTAACTGAGAGAAGAAACTATAAGGTCAACATTCCAATATATTGAAATAAGCACCAATTTCTTTAATAAGTCCTCTAAGGCTCATGAAATAAAACCAAGACTCAGGCTGCGGTGGTAGTTCAGTGGTAAAATGCTTGTCTCACATGTGTGAGGCACTAGGTTTGATCCTCAGCACCACAAAAAATAAATGAAGATACTGTTTGTTCATCTACAATTGAAAAAAATAAAGATAAATAAATAAAACCAAGACTCAATAAATGGGATGGTGTCAAATTTAAAAGGTACTGCAAAGCAAAGGAAACAATTAGGAATCTGAAGAGGGCTGGGGTTGTGGTTCAGTGGTAGAGCACTTGCCTAGCATGTATGAGGCACTGGGCTCAATCCTCAGCACCACATAAAAATAAATAAATAAAATAAAGGTACAAAAAATATACCCAAAACATTTTTAAAGTAAGTGTGTGAAGAGAGAACCTATAGAATGAAAAATTATTTGTTTATTAATATACAGACTAAATAAAAAAATGCAAAAACTTAACACCAATAAAAAAAAAAAAGAGCCAATCAATATATAGGCAAATGATATGTGAAAAAAGTGTTCAACATCCTTGGCAACAAAGGAAATCCAAATCAAAACTGTACTAAGATTTCATCTTATCCATTTAGAATAGCAATCATCAAGAATATAAATAACAATAATTGTCAGTAAGGATGTAGGGAAAACGGTACAGTAACACATTGTTGGTGGGACTGCGAATTAGTAATACCAGTTTAAAAATCAGTATGGAGATTCTTCTTTTTCTTAAATATTTTTAGTTGTAAATATACACAATACCTTTTAAAATTTATTTTTATGTGTTGCTGAGGATTGAACCAGTGCTTCACACGTGCTAGGCAAATGCTGTACCACTGAGCCACAACCCTGGTCCCCATTATGGAGATTCTTGAAAAGATTAAGCTTGGAACCACCATATGATGGAACCACCATATTACCTAGCTATCCCACTCTTTTTTTTTTTTTTTTGGTACCAGGGATTAAACTCAGGGGCACTTGACCACTGAGCCACATCCTCAGCCCTATTTTGTATTTTATTTAGAGACAGGGTCTCACTGAGTTGCTTAGTGCCTTGATGTTGCTGAGGTTGGCTTTGAACTCATGATCCTCCCACATGAGCCTCCTGAGCCTCTGGGATTACAGGCATGTGTCACCATGCGTGGCTCCATTCCTTGATATTTACCCCAAAAAACTAAAATCAGCATACTATAGTGATATAGGAACATCAATACTTATAGCAGTGCTAATTCACAATGACTAAGTTATAGAACTGGCCCAGATACATGTGAACAGATGAATGGACAAAGAAAAAATGTGGTATATATTCACAATGAAATTTTACTCAGCCAGCCCCCCCCACAACCACTATGAACCAGTGAGCTGGATATTGTCAAGAAGTGGGCATTAAGATAACATTTTTAAGTGGGCATTAAGATAACATTTTTAAACATGAAAATTCTGTGGGGGAGATATTATTGTGAGCCAAATATCTAAATTAGCATTTTTTTTCTTTACCATCTTTCCTACCTTCTGCTATTTAAAGAACATTCTTAGGAAGCATCTGCCTTATATGGTTACTAACAGCTAGCCTTACCCCACATTGAGGGTGGTACTTAAGCTGGGTCAGTGAAAAACAGAATTTGGGTAAAACAAGCCAAAAAAATAAAAATAAAAATAAATCTAAGAACAACAAAGCACCTTGCAGATCTCTACAATCAAAAGTTACCTCTTCGTGGCAGAAAGAAAGAAGCACAGTTCCTAGTTCCCTAAACAAAAGATGCCAATGGAGTGGGAGGAAGTTGTCCTGGTGAATTGTGTGTCCTCCATTTAGGAGTTACCTTTAAAAGGAGGGTGAAATAAATCCAGCTTAATAATTGTGTTCTGATTTAAAAAAAAAGAAAGAAATTTTACTCAGCAATAAAGAAGAATGAAATTATGGAATTTACTGGTAAATGGATAGAACTAGAGAGGATCACACTAAGTGAAATAAGGCAGACTCAGAAAGTCAAGGGTCAAATGTTTTCTTTCATATGAAACATAGAGAGAAATAAGGAATAAAAACCTGGATCTTATGAAAATAAAATGCAGGACAGTGGAGTAAAGGAAGTGGTTGGAAGGGATGAGAGGAAGGATAGGAAAGGGAAGCAACCGTGGAATGAAATTGACCAAATTAAGTTATGAGCACGTATGAATACCTCATAATGAATTATACATTTATGTATAACTATAATCTGTCAATACAATACAATAAATAAATAGAAGGAAGACCAATTGAGTAAAAGGAAAGGATAAGGGGAAAGAGGGAGGGGAAGAAGAAAGTATTGGGGATTGAAAATGAACAAACTATATTACAGTTTGTTTGTGATTTTTGTCCAAATGAACACCATTATTATATGTACATACAATGAACTAATAAAAACATAAAAATGATAAAAATAGAAGAGAAAACAGTCAACAATGTGTTATGGTTTGGATCTAAGAATGTACCCCTCAAAGCTCATGTTAGGCAATGCAGCATTGTAATGTTTAGAGTCAAAGTAATTAGATTATGAGAACTGTAACTTCATCAATGGATTATTAATGCAAATGGATTACTGGGTGGTATATGTAGGATGGTGGGGTGTGGCTGGAGAAAGTAGACGGAGTGTGCCTTTGGCGACTACATCTCACCTCTGGCCCTTCATGCTTGCTCTACTTCCTGATTGCCATAAAGTAAGCTGCTTCTTTCCTTCTTCACACTCTTCCACCATGATGTTATGCTCACCTTAGACAATGGAGCTAGCTGACCACAGAATGAAACTCTGAACCTATGATCAAACAAACTTTTCCTCCTCGGGTATTTGGATCATACCAATAAAAAATGAACAAACATTAATCATGCTATCTAAACACAAAAAAAGTTAGTTGTGACATTAAAAACACAACCCATAAAATGAAAAACTTTAACAAAATTCAAATCATTTGCTCTGAACAAAACACTGTTCAGAAAATGAAAAGCAAGACAGATTGAGAGATAATTTATGCAAATCATATTTCTGTCAAAGGAATTACACCCAGTCTTTCTTGCCTCACCTCTCTGTGTGTGTACACACACACACACACACACACACACACACACACACACATATATATATATATATATATATATATATATATATATATATATATATTTCAACAATAAACGAGTAGATAAAGAAGCAAAATGCTCTCAAAGTCACTTCATCAAAGAGGATATATGGATGACAAGTACTTAGAATGGTGCTTAACATTTTTGGTGAATAAGGAGATGCAAATTAAAACCACAGTGACAAAGGAACTACACATATTAGAATTGCTAGTAAAAATTAAAAAAAAAAAAGTTCCAGTATCAAGTACTATTGTAGATTTGGGTAATTGGATCCCAGGGCAGCACACGCTGATAAAACCATTGTGGAAAATATTTTGTTCAATTAACTTTAAACTGAAACTTATACTTGCCATATGATCTCCAAACCCCACTAGTAACTATGTATATAAGTAAAATAAAACTTGTGCTGATGCATACTTCTGTATGCAAATATAGTGCAGCTATATTTATAATCAGTAATAACTTGGAAAAAATTCAGATGGCCTTCATCTGTGATTTTACCTTATTCAGTAATACAAAGAAACCGACTGTATCTCTCCCTCCCTTCTTCTTATCCTTTCTTATCTTCATTTTTCTTTTCCCATCAGTGAAGGAGGAAGGAATACCATAATGAATGTAAATGCAAAATTATAAATACAAAAAAATTTAAAGTAAATGTAAAAAACCCATATTGAAGAATACAAGTTTCTGAGTATTATGCATAATTCCTAATATATTAACTACAATAGATTCACATATTTTCTATATTTGAAATATCCTTACTTTCAAAATAATGAATCTACTATTTATCATATTAAAAAACCTCTATTCCTGAGATAAAAAATCTTTTGATTTTCAGATGGTTAGAGATCTAAGAAGCAGGAGGGAATTAAAAGATGCCTTAAGGAGAAAACTTGAAAATGCAAAAGAGAGTAGATAGGTAAGAACAGGTTAATAGATTTGGACTTCAGTATAGGGGATAGTTTCTGCAAAAAGATTCATATTCTTAAGGCATATTAATTGCATAATGGCATAAAAAACCTTGTTGTCAATTAAATCAAGCAACTTTAGAAAAATAGATAATGAATTCCCAAAATCAGAAGGAGGCTTTTTTTCAGAACCTTATATTACTAGCTTTTTGCTGATCAAACACCTAAGAAAGTTATCTGAGGGTGGCATGTGGGCACCCTAGGAAAAACATCTCTGCATGCACCAAAATGCCCCAATACACCTACACTGTCATCCTGTATGTTGCATGTGCCATGCGTTACTTCACTCACAGAGATGTCAATCATATTTTAATTATAAATGATTGCCACTATCTGCAGTAGAGTACCACACAGAGCTTATCTAAAGACAGTAGACCTGCTTAAATAACTCACTCATTCATCTTTGAAACAACCATTCAATAATTTAAGCTTTGTCAAAGGAACTTGTACAAAGGCCTTCTGTGGTCCCTTTTCCACTTTATTTCCTTATATTTCCTTCTTTTAATATTTATTTTTTAGTCGTAGTTGGACACAACACCTTTATTTTATTTATTTGTTTTTATGCAGTGCTGAGGATCAAACCCAGGGCCTCGCATGTGCTAGATGAATACTCTACTGCTAAGCCACAAATCCAGGCCCTTATACTTCCTTCTTTGCATGATGTCTACTCATGGAGTTTTCATGCGGTACTTTGTTTTTGTTTTTGCCACTAAGAAAGATTTTAATTAAAAAAAAAAAATGTTTACGTGAAATCAATCAAAAACATTTTTTTTGACATCAAAATTATCCTTGCATTTAGATATGGGCTTGTCTTCAGATCTACAAAATGCAGTTTTATTTCATGTTTCCCTGTGTCATTCCCATTTGCCAACATGTTATTCACGACTCATTTTCCCTACTTTACATATATTACTTCATGTTCAACATTTTTACTGCTTTTAAAATCTTAATGGTTGATTTAATGTTTCTCTACTAATACCTGTCATTGACAACCATATCAACTTATTTCAATAAGCTAGAAAGACTAATTTAAAAAACCTAAAGGAAAGGCATTTCACATTTATCAGTTTTTTAAATTTTTATTTTATTTTATTGGTTCTTAGGTTGATTCCATATCTTAGCTATTATGAATTGAACTGCTGTAAATAACGATGTGGCTAGGTCACTGTAATATACTGATTTAAAACCTTTTGGATATATACCAACAAGTGGAATAAATGGGTCAAATGAAGGTTCCATTCCTAATTTGGGGGGGAATCTCCACACTGCTTTCCACTGTGATGGCACCAATTTGCAGTCCCACCAGCAATGTATGAGTGAACCTTTTCCCTCACGTCCTCGCCAACATTTATTTTTACTTGTATTCTTGATAATTGCCATTCTAACTGGAGTTAGTTTTATTTGCATTTCTCTAATTGTTAGGGATGTTGAAAATGTTTTTCATATATTTTTTGTCCATTTGTATTTCTTCTTCTGTGAATTGCCTGTTCAGTTCCTTTGCCCATTGATTGATTGTATAATCACATAGCAGCTTTTAGAACTGGTAATTACTAAATCTTTCCATTAGGTTTGTTACTCCTGCAGGGAATATCCTTACATTCTTTATACTGTTCCTCTTACCATTAGTAATAGGTACAACATTAACAAAGCCATCTGCATTCCCCAGACTCATTAATTAAGCACCAAATACTTTCCATCTTACAAACATATGCTTGTCACCTGAAGATATGAATGCTACTAATTGAGTTACATACCTCAACTCCTAAAATACAGATTAAGCATAGAAATCACACATGATCCTGGAAGTAAATAACAGGAGAAAAATCTGCTAACCAGATTCATATAAGAGCTTAGAATAAAAATAGCATAAGACCACAATGCAAAATAAAAATATCTATAAATTTCACTATATCAAAGAAAAATTAATAACTTTAATTGCGTACTGTGCAATATTAAAAAGGATGGAAAAACAAGACTAAAAATATGCAAATAACATTTTTTCAAAGATTTAAATTTACAATACAATGAAAACTCTTCAGTTCTATAATAATAAACCAAACTTGATTTAATGGGGAAAATATCTTCGCAGACAGTTCACCAAAGAAGATATGTGAATGACAGATAAGTATATGGACTTAAGTAGAAGCCTTGAACACAGAGAATGGAGCTAATATATGAAAAAAAAATATCACATTTATGGTTTGCGGTAGACTATACATAATGGAAAAAGAAAATATGGTCCACAGGCAGAAAGGAAAACCATAACTTTTCCCATTTTAGTCGGGGAACTTTGGAAAGAAAGATGAATCCCATAAGCATTCAAAGAAAGTTTTCCCCCAGGAACTTCATTTGTTAAGTCATGTTTCAGAAAACTCATCTAGAAAGTTCCCGGAAATAGCACAGAACAGGTGAGGGTGTCAGGGGGATCGCTCTGCCCTAGGGAAGACACGCTTATGAATTCCTCCAAGGTACCTATGTTGCCATTGCATGTACTGTACTTGTCATGTGTTGCACCCTTTCAGAGGTTTCAATCATATCTAATTATATGTGATCGCTACCCCTCTAGAGTAAGGTATGACACACAGTATACCTGAGGATAGGAGCAGTATCTAAGCATTCAGACATTCACATTTCAAATAACCCCTCAAATGTTTCAGTCTGTGAGCTGTCATTGATATTTGTTCAAAGGATCTCTAAAAAACCCATCCCATTTTTTTCTATATTCACTAATTTTTCAGTTTGGTCCACTTGAAGTTGGAAGTTTGTACATGTGGTGGTGGTTAGAAATGTGGACCATTAAGCATTCCTGCTAGTGTCTCTTGTTCATAGGAGAAATATTCTTGCCTGTCTTATCCTGTTTATTTTCTATTTGTTATAGACAAAGCATTAGCTAGTGGATTGTATACCCCAGATCCATTAATGAACCAGAAATTATACTCTCTTGCCAATCTATGCTTGTCATTCAAAGGTCTGAGTCCCTCTACATGAATTATTTAGGTAAATTATTTTTAAAAAATAATTTTTAAAAGATATTGTAATTTTAGATGGTCACAATACCTTTATTTATTTATTTTATGTTGTGCTGAGGATCAAACCCAGTGCCTCACATGTGCTAGGCAAGTGCTCTACCACTGAGCCAGAACCCCAGCCCCTTAGTTAAACTCCTGAACACAAAATGAGCAAGATAATCAAAGAGGATCTCAGAACAAAATATGAGAGAATAATCAGTTGGTTTTGGATAAGATAACAAATTTGTCTTTTTCCTCATCAAAATTGGAGAGAAAAAAGTCCATTTTACTTACTAGGCATGATGTATATATAAGATAGAAAATGCATCAGTTATGTAGAACTTTCTAGAGATAAGACAATGTTTATATTCCTTTTGGTTTCTGGGTTTTCTGAGTCTTTTCTTGGAGAAAGTCTCTTCTGGGTATGTGTTTGCATTTTTTTCCTGAGTTATATACTACTAGTCAACTTTAATCCAGGGAAAGCTGAGATTGGTACACCAAAATATATGGAAACAAAGTTGGGAACTGGATGCTGCAAACGGAATTGATTATTTAAGGTAACCATGACCTACCCAAAAAAGGGATTTCCTCTCTACCTATCTTTCTGTCAAGAGCTGCAGTGTATTGTGGGAGTTAAAAGCCTCCACCATTTCTCACCCATTCCATACACCAAGCTTAATGTTTCAGAGGGCAAGTACTACACATGTAGCATTAGGGATGATGTATTCAGGTCAACGAGAGTGTTCCTATATCCAGTCCCCAATAATAGCTCTATACAGATGCAGCTTGCTGAGAATGTTATGTACCTGATCATTCTTGTTCCAGTTCAATCATCAGGCAAAGCTTGTACACTGGGAGGAACATGGTGAGAATTTAGAATCTACTGCTATCATTCAGCCCCCTGGTTTTAAAGCAGGAAAGTCACTGTGCAAGGATCAAGCAACTGTCCCTACCTAGGGAGGGAACATTTAATAAAAGATATGTCCAGTGGGAGAGGCGCCTTAAGGAAAAGAGCATTAAAACTTTTCTTCCCCAAACAAAATGACTTTCATGAAAAGGAAATGTGGAAAGAAGATCTCCAGAACTATGTAAACTGGTACTAAGTTATTAAGATGAGCCTACTGCATTCATGGAATTATTATTCGAAGTCATAGGCCAAATAATTTACTAGAGTGAAACAGGAAAGAGACATATAATTCAGATTTATACAAAAATTACCACTGCAAAGCAGTGTAGAGTACTTATATAGGACTCTAGAGGAAGTTTGCCCATAGCATTCTCAAAAGCTATAAAACAATCCACTTGAACTTACTGAAGCTTAACACCTATGTGTAAAACTACAGAAGCTGAGATTCTAACAGAGATGAACACAAACAAAAACAAATCAGCCACAAAGAATTCTGTTAAATCCACCATCCAGTTAGAGTGTACTTATGTATGTGTGTGTGTGTGTGTGTGTGTGTGTGTATATATATATATATATATATATATATATATATATATATATATATATCTGTGCTCCCCAAGGAGCAACATTAAGTTTTCCAATTAAAGAAGAAATATACTTCTGAATATATATATGGCACTGGAGATGTAACTCAGAGGTACAGCATCCGTGTTTTCAATCTCCACTACTATAATAATATTTAAATAAACAGTGAAATAGCATAGTCAGGTAAATAAAACAAGTTAAAAAACCATGTAACAACTGAAATAACTAGGAGCAACATCTGTATCCAAAATTACTATAACATTAATGAAATATATGTTTTTAACTAGAAGTTTTAAGACATACAGAGAAACTAAAAATATAACACATAGGAGAAAAGTAGACTACAGAAATTGCCTATGGCAGGGCCTAATATCATACTTAATAAACTAAAACATTAAAGCATGCATTATAAATATGTTTCAAAACACCAAATAAATCATGTTTTAAGAAGCAAAAGTAGGAATGATGACAATGTATCAAAAAAAACTATGAATGGAACCACCTTTTGATCCAGTTTTCCCAGTCCTCAGCATATGTCCAAAAGGTTTTAAATCAGCATATTACAGGGACACAGCCACATCAATGTTCATAGTAGCTCAATTCACAATAGCTAAGCTATGCAAACAACCAGATGCCCTTCAACAGATGAATGGATGAAGAAATTGTGGTATAGAAATACAATGGAATATTACTCAGCCATAAAGAAGAATGAAATTATGGCATTTGCCAGTAAATGGATGGATCTGGAGACTATCATGCTAAGTGTAATAAGCCAATCCCCCAAAATCCAAAGGTCAAAGTTTTTGCTGATATGTGGAAGCTAAACCACAATAAAGGGGAAAGGGAAATAAGAGAAGTTGAGTAGAATATACAAGGGGAACAAAAGGAAGGGAGGGGAGATAGGAATGGGAAAGACAGTAGAAGGAATCTAACATAATTTTCCTATGTACACATATGAAATTACCTAAGCAAACTCCACCATCGTGCCCACCCACAAGAATGGGTTCCTAATTAGAATAAGGTAAATCCTATGCTGATATAATTTTATCAAAATGGATTATACTGTCACATATATCTAATAAATACCAATAAAATTGAAGTGTAAAAAAGTGTATTAATAAGGAGTTTGAAAGTTTCAAAGAAATAAGTTTGGGAAATATAAATGTATAATAAAAGAAATGAAAAACTTCCCTGAGGTGCTCTAGAATAAATAGCAACTAGTAGAATTAAGAATCAGTACTTTAAGATAGCTTGAAAGCAATTGTCCTATATAAGGAAGAGAGTAGAATGAACTAAGTAAAAGGAGCAGTACCACAGAGACAGGTAGAATATTAGAACATATATTCCAATATACATAATGAAATACCAGAAAGAGGGTAGAAAAGAAGAAATAATTTTAAATGAGGACTAGAAATACCCATAAAAAATATTTTTCTTTTCACCCAAGTATTTCAAAACACGACATTTATCACAAACATGGAAGTTCAGAGATAAATTATTTATTTTTCAACAAAAAGAAGAGAATATTAAAAGCTAAAGAGAAAAACTCCTTTCATACAAAACATGCTCCATCAGATTAATAGCTAACTCTTCATTAAAAACTATGGAGGCCAGAAAACACTGGGTTGATGTATTCAGAATGCTAAAAGAAAGATGCAGTCAATGAAGAATTAAATATATGTTTAGAAACCCTCAGATATAACATTAAAATCACAATCCATAAAATTAAAATAGAGAATTACCCTTTACCAACACAGAACCATTTTTTTTCTGCATAATACACTGTTAATAGAATGAAACAAATAAATCAGCCACTGAGACAAAATAACTGCAAATCACATTTCTGTCAAAGGAATTGTATGCAGAGTACATAAAACCCCCAGACCTCAATAAATATGGGGAAAATATTTCAACAGACAACTCATAAATGGTGGAATATGAGTGGTAAATGGGAATATGAGTAGATGCCTAACATTTTTAGTCAACAAAGAGCTGTATGGAACCACCATATGATCCAGCTATCCTACACCTGTGTATTTCTCCAAAGAACTAAAATCAGCATAGTACAGTGATTCAGGCACATCAATGTTTATAGCCACGTAAGACACAATAGTCACATTATGGAACCATCCCAGGTGCCTGTCAGTAGATGAATGGATAATGAAAATGTGGTATATATATACAATGGAATCTACTAAGCCATAAAGAAGAATGAAATTATAGCACTTGCTGGTAAATGGATGGAACTGGAGAATATTGTGCTAAGTGAAATAAGCCAGACTCAGAAAGTCAAGGGTTAAATATTCTCTTCTATATGTGGAAGGTTGAGCAAAATAAGGACAAAAGTGGGAAAGGGGTCCCATGAAAATAGAAGAGAGACCCGTAGAATACAAGAAGGGGATGAGGGGGAAGAAGGAAGGACAGGATAATTGGTGGTCGAAATTGACCAAAATATGCTCTGTACATATATGAATTTGTACACAGTGAATTTCACCTATATGCATATCAATAAAGCACTAATTAAAAAAACTATAAATAGAAGGACATTCAGTAGAGTAGAGAAAGCAGAACAGGGGAGGGATAGCAGTGACGGAAAGGGAACACCCTGGGGACTGAAGTAGAGAAAATTATATTTCATGCTTGTATGAGTATGTTAAAATGAACTCTAATATTATGTATAATTATAATGCACTGATAAAAATATAAAAAAGACATGTAAGCTGAAACTACAGTAAGAAAAATCTACATACATGTTAGAATAGATAATAAGAACACTCAAAATAAAACAAAAAACTACTGATAACAAGTGCTGATGAGGATTTAGGTAACTAGATTACCACTACATTTTGGGGGGCAGGGGGTACTGCAAACTGAACTCAGGAGCACTTGACCACTGAACTACATCCCCAGCCCTACTTTGTATTTTATTTACAGTGAGGGTCTCACTGAGTTGCTTAGTGCCTCGCTATTGCTGAGGCTGGCTTTGAACTCAGGATCCTCCTGCCTCAGCCTCTCAAGCAACTGGGATTATAGGTGTGTGCCACCACACCCAGACTATCACTACATTTTTTATGGCAGTACAGAATAGGTAATGCCATTCCTGAAAGTAGGATTGTTTTTTTTTTTCCAATTTCTCTTAAATTTAACAGAGCATTAACATATTATCCAAAATCCTGCCTCTAGTTATAAACAAAGTAAAATGGAACTTGTGTTTATACAAATATTTGTATGTAAACGTATTACAATAGTTTTATTTACCATTATAAAAAAAACTTTAAACAACCTAGTGTCCTTTAATTGTGACAAATATCCTACCCAGTAATCAAAATTACCAGGGTGCTGATTCTCCTCCTGTCTTCTTCTTTCTCTGTCTCTGTCTCTCTCTGCCACTGTTTCTCTGTGCCTGCCTCTCCCTCCCTCCCTCCCTCCCTCTCTCTCTTAATTCTCAATAATACTCCTCACCCCTAGAAGACAACATAAATGTATTTAAATTCTGCTTCCTTTTTGTCAAGAAACTCTACAAAAATATATATGAATCCCAAGCAAATAAAATATAACATCACAATAGAATATTTTCTCCAATTCATTCCATTCTTCAGACTTGCTCAAAGAATTCGGCTAATAGAGTTGCTTGAAGTAGACAAGCAAGGGAAGTAGGACAGACATATGGGGGAACATACCAGTACACTTCAGAAACCATCTCCCTGTATGCAACTAAAGCCAGCCCATTGCACCCACACTGCCATTTTATATGTCAAATAGGACATGTGTTATTCTACTGCAGAGGTGTCAATCATATTTATTTATGAATGATTATCACTCTCTGAAGTAAGATACCACACATAACATTTCACTTCCAATGTTGAAACTATTTTCTCTGAAAAAAGACAGTTAAGAGAATTAATAAACTACAAACTGAGAAAATATATGCAAGTCACATTTCTAAAATGAATTATAATCAGAATATAAAATAAACTGAAACTTACATAACAAGAAATAATGGAATACAATAAAAGGGGGCAATACCATGACACACTTCATCATAGAAGATTTCGGATGGCTTATAAGTACATATAAAATGTTCAACATCACTAGTCAATAAAGAAATGTAAGTTCAAACTTCAACAAATCTCCAAACCATAGAGAATGATTAGAAATATGTATCAACACCAAATGTTGGTGACAATTTGGGCAACTGGATATTTGATGCATTATTCATAAGAACAAAAAATAGTAAAGCCATTCTGAAAATTTTTTTTTTTTTTGCCAATTTAAACATGAACTTTCCACAAACCTAGAAATGACACTCTAGCCATTTATATGTTACCTGTGGCTGCGACTCAAGAGGAGAGCACTTGCTTAGCATGCATGAGGCTCTAGGTTTGATTCCCAGCCCTACCTACCAAAAAAGTCATTTATACAAGTGAAATAAAACATATTTTTACACATATATGTGTATGCAAAGTTTACAATACCTTTTTGGATAATCAACCAACAACTGGGGCTCATGTTTACTTTGTATTTACTAGATACTACATAGCAACAAAAAGAAAGAGAATATTGATTTGCATAAAAACATGGATGAATTTTAAGTGCATTTTTACATGAACAGATCCAGACCAAAGACCAACATATTGTGATTGTAATTACATCACATTCTGAAAAGACCAATTTTAAGGGTAGAAACAGTGTAGCCAGAGGTTTGGTTAGGGCAAAGTTTTGCTACCCATAGGGAAGCATTAAAAAAAATGTGGGGGATTAAGGAACTCTTTTATTTCTTAACTTCAGTAGATACATAAATATATGCATTTTAGGAAAAACATGAACCATTTCACCAAAAAGTCTTGGGGAAGGGGGCATGATGGTGGGAAAGGCAGTGGAATGAGATGGACTAAGTACATGTATGAAGTACATGTACTAAGTACATTACTCTAAGTACATGTATGAAGAGGCAAATGGTGTGACTCTATATTGTGTTCAACCAGAGATATGAAAAATTGTGCTCTATATGTGTAATATGAATTGAAAAAAGTCTATGTATTTTAATTTGTTCTAATTAGTTATATATGACAGTAGAATGCACTTTGACACATCATACATAAATGGAGTATAACTTCTTCTTCTGGTTGTAGAATGTAGAATCACACTAGGCATGTAAACATATATGCACATAAGGTAATAATATCCAATTCATTCCATTATTCTTCCTACCCCTATTCCCCCTCCCCTCTTTTTACTCCCCTCTGTTTAATCCAATGTAACGCTATTCTTCTCTAGCCATCATCCCCCCTTTATTGTGAATTAGCATTCACATGTCAGAGAAAACATTTGGCCTTTGGTTCTTTGGTATTGGCTTATTTTATTTAGCATATTATCAAGCTCATCCATTTACCTGCAAATGCCATAATTTCATTCTTCTTTAAGGCTGAGGTATATTCCATTGTGTAGTCCTATACATTTCTAAATGCTTATTTGTTAGGATCAATGTCCCAACAGCAGAATTTTGTCTCTGACACTTTGGAATTCAGAGGTCCTTAGAGCATGGAGCTATTATTTATATAATTTCTAGTATATAATATATTATATACTAAGACTGCCACTGTGCCTGGCAGTCTTCATTCTTTTTTTTTTTTTTTTTTTTTTTTTTTTTTGTGGTACTAGGATTGAACCCAGGGCCTTGTACATGTGAGGCAAGCACTCTACAAACTGAGCTATATCCCTAGCCTTAGTCTTCATTCTTTTGAAAACAATTATGAGTCCTCTAAAATTCATCAACTTTTCACATAGTACCCAGAAAATTTTACCAATTGATTTGATCTGATTTTGTTACTTTTTAAAAAGTAATCTATCTCTTGTTTTGGGACGGAAGAGGAAGCTAGGGATGGTAAGTTCCATATACCTGTATGGTATCAGCAGGACTGGAAAGCTCTATGGAGCAAGACATAATTTTCCTTTTTTTGTGTGTTAAACAAAAAGAGATGAATTGATTCTAGATTTTATTGCTAATGAAAGAAATATCTTGGCATGATTTTTATTGTTCCTTTTCCCAGTATTATAACAAAGCATCAAGGAGCAGTTTGCATTCCCTAGATTCAGTGGCTATGCAGAAAGTACACTCCACCACAACTTTATTATTCAAAAGTTTGAAGTTCTGTACCTGTGTTACTTACCTCAACTCTTGAAGTTTAGAATAAGCTGGGAAAATAAGACAAGATTCTGAAAGAAAAAAAGACATACAAAATAACCATTGGTTGTGGATGGATGGAGAGAGCAGAAGTTTCTTTTCTTCCTCAGACTCTGGAGTCAAAAGAAGCCCATTTTACTTAACAGAAATAATCTACAAGATAAATATCAACCTAAGGACGCCCAGATATGCCTCTTGAAACCTGGATTTTGAGTTTTCCTGGAGCAAGGTCTGTTTTGAGCATACTTTTGCACACATTCTGCATCTAAAAACATGTTCTACTAGGTATCTGGTTTTACCTGGAAACATTGAACATAAAACAACAAAATACAGAGAAACAAATATAGTAAATGGATTTAAGATTCTGGGAACTGAGGGAAATTTTGACTCCAAAATGTCAAATATATATATATATATATATATATATATATATATATATATATATATATATATATATATATTTTAATTGTGGTGGTACTTTCGGTATCTTGAATTTCATCATGGTTATGCAAATCTCACATTCATCTATAGTCATGAAAGGCTTTACTAAAATGATGCTGTATTATTGTACAACAAATAAATCATGAAACTATGCATTAGAATAAAACTAAAAGATACAAATTGCCCAAAGATGTCACAAGAAAGTTCAGATGAAAAGATTCCTAGTCTTGGGTTGAGGTTATGGCTCAGACATAGAGTGCTTGCCTAGTGCATACAATGCCCTGGGTTTGATCCACAGCACCATAAATAAATAAATAAATAAGACAAATTATGTCTAACTACAACTAAACAATAAATATTAAAAAAAGAAAAGAAAAGATTCCCAGTTTTAAACTGGAGTCTGTTTTAGAATTTAACAAAAACGGTTTTAATTGGGGAGGTGGAAAAGTTTGAGAAACATCATTTCTAGTTCATATCTTTTATGAAACAAAGTAAAGATGGGATAAAGGAAATTATCTCAATGTCTGATAGTTTTGAAATTTTTCTTATTTAATAGGAAAATATATAATTAATATTGATAGCTGCAGAAAGCCCCACATTTTTCCAAAAACTATTAGAATTCCCAAGAAGACTTCAACTCTCCTCAGCATTATTAGCCCCCATACTTCTCTTTCCAACTGAATGCCTTATGGCCCACTGGCCACTTTTTACCTCTATTATTTCTGTGTTGCTTACCCAAAATGAAGAAACAGCAGATTCCCTTCCATTTCACATAGGAGGTAAAATTAATCAAAGTAGAGAATGTCCCAATGTTCTGTTGACACTGCCGATCTGATTAATTTTGTTATCAGAAAGTTTCACTGAAATTTATGTCTAATTCTTTCTATCTTCTTCTCCTACCACCATGTTGTCTTATGCTGGGCCACTCTATTCTGTTTAGTATGGAGTCACAACTGAAAAAAAAATTCTGAGAGTCCTAAATTTGTATGTCCTTATAGGCTGAAGGATAGAAGGGAAATAAGATATGAGAATAAGATATTTAGCTAATAACTTTCTGTCAAACCCTTCCCCTAAAACAAGGAAGAAAAATAAATAAACTTCTCTACATACCCAAACATATATTGAAATCTTTGACCAAAACCCCAGGTACAGGCAGGCATAATGGCACACACCTGTAATCTCAGTGGCTTGGAAGGCTGAGGCAGGAGGATCACAAGTTCAAAGCCAGCCTTAGCAACTTAGAGAGGCCCTGAGACCCTGTCTCTAAATAAAATATAAAAAAGGGCTGGGGATGGGGCTTAGTAGTCAAGTACCCTTGGTTTCAATTCCCAGTTAAAAAAAAAAAAAATCCGAGGTAGAGGAGAACCATCAAGACACTGTCCCAATCAATCAATAAGCAACAAGTACTTATAGAATATCATCCTACTCCAAAATTTTTCTTGCTTTGTGTATCTTGCCCCTCTTGTCTATAGTACTTTATTTCCACAAAATTTGTCGAAAATTCTCTTGACTGGTAAACTGGACATTTTTCAACTGTTATCTAGCCCTGCTGATGATAGTTCTACCTTACAGGGAAGACAAAGGCTCTCTGCATAAAATACCATGGCAGCAGCCATTGTTTTCTTATTCTTCTCACTTAATATATTATCTTGCCATAAGGATATGTTACACAACTTGATAGCATCTTATTGGATGCACCCCTTTTCTTTTCACCTCTCAAACAAAAGTGAATCAGTATTTCCCTAAATTAGTATCACAAAACCCCATGGTTTAATAGGATGGATCTATGCGCACTGAAGATGGGTATGTATAAGAAGAAAATAGCAAGAAGAAATACTGAGTTTCTCATTTCATTGCCTAGAAAAAGGGAAAGTCTTACAGAATTGAGAGATTGGAGATTTATTCTATCCTTTACTTAATGCAGGACTTTATTCAAACACTGCCTTGTCATAGAAGCCATCTATGACCATTCTATTTGAAATTGCCACACATATACTCTCTGATGTACTGGCCAATCCTCAATGTATTTTATTGTTTTCCACAATATTTAGAGGTATTGAGCACAGTTCACATTCTGCTTATTTATTATCAAGTTGCACTGAATGAACCAGCATATCACCTTCTTAAAGACTTAAATTTTACCTTTTCTGTTACTCTACTATATTTGTGAAGCCAGAATTAGACAGGCAGTCAGTGTAGATAGGTAAATCGAGTCAGGTTGGTCAAGGAAGCCAATTTTGACTGAGTCTGGAAAGTGGGAGACTGTCGCCTAAGGGATCTTATCAAGAACCTGCCCCTGCTCCAACCTGTTGCCAAGATAACCCTCCCAGGAATTTCCCCTCCCTTCAGGGAGCTATAAGGTTGTTAATGTGTGTTTGTCCCTCCAGCCCTTCCCCCTTCAGCCCACCTATTTCCCACCATTTGGCCCTCCCACTGAGCATTCCTGGGCCTAGGTAGGCAGGAAGGAGAAAGATAAGGGGGGGAAGGCAGGAGAACAAAGGGCAGAATACCTCCCCTCTGAGGATACCAGGATAGCAGCTATGGCCCCCTTCTCACTCAAGGGAGAAGTCTATGTTATCCCTTTTTGAAATAAACCCTGCTTCATATGCTTGCCTTGCTGTGCTTCTCCAATGTTCAAACTTCAACATGTGGGGAAACAGTATCATTTGCAGCATCTTATTTAGCAGCAATATTGCCTGACATACAGTAGAATATGCTCAGTGGTTTTCTCTTGAACAAATCAGTGGATACTCCATCTATTCTCTACTGCAAGGCCTTTGTCTAATCTATGGTTTTCAAATGTCTTATGCATATACAGGATCTGTCAAAAACCATGCTGAAATCCCAACAAGGAGGCTACCAGGGAGCCCTGTTGCTCTTACGAAGATGTAACTGAATTATACTTGCTGAGTATAATTATACTTGGCATTATGTTGACAGAGTCTCAATATTGTCTAAATTACAAAGGTTTACTTATTTGATTTATGAAGTACTGAACATCCTGTGCATGTCTTCCTATCTTTTGTCATATCTCCTTGGAAAAAAAGGGTTATAGACTACTTCAGTTTATATTTGGGACAAATTTTCCTTATAAACTTCAATTACCACAATTGTTGAACTTGTTATGCATTACTCTGCTCAGAAAGTCACGCTTCATTATGTGTTTTATGTGAAAGGCACCTTCCTAAGTAGGATATCACATACAGGATGACTGAAGGTTGTTTGTCTGTCTAATTCCCCTTATAAAAATGTACTTCTTCTTATAGCATGCCCACAACATGACATTCAAAATTTTTCCATAAGAACTTGACGCTATACACCCTACTGGCTTCTAACTTATGTCACCTCCTAAACAATTTCTCACTCACCTGGATAGTTTTCATCCCCAAGAAAGAATAGTCTCTATTTTATTCTTCCTCACTTATTAAATATTTTCATCCTCTCTAACTTGTTATTTTTTGAGTTATTAGAAACTAAATATTGAAAATATTGGTTTCCCCCAAAGTAAACCAAACTTAAGACAACAACCCAACTTAAAACAGAAGTAATGAAATACTCCCAACATACTTCATGCTGACTGGCACTCCCACATTCCTTCATCCTAAATCCACAACAATTTAATGAAAACACACTACAATCCATAAGAAGGATAGGAACTCAGTCAAAGGTACAAATATTTAGAGGCTAGAAATATCATTTCCTGATACTAATCATTTAACTTTGAACTATTCAATTTCAAGAAAGAGATGTGGACTTAAATACAATAGAAGTTCTGTTTTCCTCCTTTCAGTTCTAGATTATCTTGGCCCTTGATCAGATGTCTGGCTGTTGACAATACATTGTCCCACTTTTCCATTCATTCTGTCACACAGGCCCTCAGCAGTTTGACTTTGACTTTCTGATGACCAAATGAACCTGAAAGAAGATGAAAGAAAGCATGTGAAGGAGAAAGGAAACCACAAATCAGTCATAGTTAAAGAGAACAAAACCTGGAGAGAGAGAGAGAGAGAGAGAGAGAGAGAGAGAGAGAGAGAGAGAGAGAGAGAGAGAGAGAGAACGCGAGAGAGTGCAGGAGAGGAGGAGAGGAGAGAGGAGGGGGCAGAGGGGGGAAATGGGAGAGAGGTGGAAGAAAATTGGAACCACACCTCTGGGTAAAAAATTGGAACCACGCCTCTGGGTAAGTTACTTGCCATGGAGAGTGAAAGAAAGACTCAAGGAAAGAACATTAAACTGGTTGTTCCCAAGGCATTTATTTTTTCCTTTAAATAAGTTAACAAGTGAGTCAAAATATCTTTAGCAAATATATCTGACCCATCTATGACCCCAAGTATCTGATCTATGGTAAGAAGTTTTTTTATGGACTAAATCTCCATGATCTGTTTTATCCTGGATGGTCTTTTGATTGGGTTTACATTCCTACCTCATCCATTCCCTGAAACCAATTATAAGGAAGTATACTGGAGATCTGGGGATGTATCCCAGCAGTAAAGTGGGTGCTTAGCATGTGTGAGTCCCTGGGTTAAATCCCCAGAAACATAGATAAAAGGAAGTATAATGAACTTGGCACTGTGACTCATGCCTGTAACTCCACCAAGTCAGGAGCATAAGGCTGGAGTATTGCAAGTTTGAGGCCAGCTTCAGCAACATATCAAGACCCTGTCTCAAAATAAGATATGAAAATAGTGGGGATGGGAATGGGGATATTAGCTCAGTTGATAGAGTGCTTGCCTTGCATGCATAAGCCCTAGGTTTGATCCCCAGCACCCCCCAAAAAAAAGTGTGGATGGGGCTCAGAGGTAAAGGACACCTAGGTTCAAGCCCTAGTACCAAGAAAAACCACAGAAGTATAATGGAACAGACAGGGAGTTCAGGGAGCTCTCATTAGAACAAAAAATAAAGATCTGCATACCTTTATGTTTGCTTTTAAAAGAGAAAGTGAGAATCTGAAAGGTTCCTGAAAGTGGACAGTTCAGTAGTTAAGAACTAAATTCCACTATATAGCACATGTGGGTGTTTAGGCTCTTCTAAAGTCCAGGAAGTAATATATTCATGCTTCCAAGTCACTGGTCAAACTGGTTTCCTTGTCTGTGTAGAAACAATGGGTATCTACCCTAACCTTTCAGCCTCACTAGTGAGCCAAGCTTTGATTTTTGATCATTCTGAAAGAGTACCTACAAGAACAGTCTCTGTCTATTGTGCTTCTCATTTTTGGTTTAATATTTAATGATGCTGTCAGTAAAGAAGGAAACAGCATTTCCCTAAACACACATTCCCTCTGGCTCTCTCATTCATGAGAAGTCCACTCCCTACCTCTTCCTTTCATGCTTACCTGCTCTTCCTCTCAAATGCTCCATCTGCAGCCCTTCAATGCTTTTGATATTCAAATTATGAATCACAAAATCTATTATTTAGAGACCTAAGCCTCTAAAATATTCCTATGAATATTTGAAATAGGTTCATTTATTCAATGGGTTCTTTGAAGGTGTTATTGCCTCCAGGACCTACTTTCAATCAAACTCAGACCATTTCCAAGGTATCTTGGTCTACAACTAAGTCCAAAAGCAATGCTTAGCAGTAAAATTTCCAAGACACATTGCTTCTATTTAGAAGGTTTACTATAGCCATGCTTGGAATGAGTATATCAACATTATTAGTCTTCTCCACATTTCTCTCAAGGGGCAATTATCTTGCAAAATCATCCAGGGCCACCTCAACCTTAAGCAAGAATCTTTATGTATTCCAGAGCAATTACATGCATATGTACAAAAACTCTCTCCCCCATACACACATTGTCTCATCTTTTCAGAAACAAACATAAAGTTAAATCTGATAACAATATTAAATTGTGTCACTATTATGGCCTACACATCTGAAGTAGTGAGACATTCTGTTCAGTGAAGAAAGGAAGAAGACACCACACACAGTAGATATAGGATGCACATGAGTAGTAATGTTAAGAAACAAAGACAAAAGTCCCTGTGTTTTATTTACAAACTAAATATTCACCAAATTTGTTAGTAGACAAAAGTAGCGAATTTCAACATAGAAAATTCCTCATAACAGGTTTGACCTATTTGGGTTGGAATTGATAAGAAACAAGCTGAACTTTAATTGTGTCCCACAATCCTCCCCATAGCTGGTAGATTATAAAATGTAAACACCAGAAACATATATCTCCAACGTTAATTACATAAGCATGGATAAATCTTTTTCTTTCACTTTTTTTATAAGTTGTTTTGTTCACAACAGCTTTAAAAAATGAAAAGAAAAAAAAAAAACAGAATAAACCCAACCAAGGAGGTGAAAGATTTCCATAATGAAAATTATATAATTCTAAAGAAAGAAATTGAAGAAGACACTAGATGAAGATGTCCATGCATAGGCAGAATTAATATTGTTAACATGGCCACATTACCAAAAGGAATTTAAATAGTCTATGCAACACCATTCAAAATACTAATTACACTCTTTGCAGAACTAGAAAATGTAATACTAAAATTCAACATAAGGGCTGAGGTTGTGGCTCAGTGGTAGAGTGCTCACCTAGCATGCATGAGGCACTGAGTTCAATCCTAAGCACTATAAAAAATAAAGGTATTATGTCCACATACAACTATATATATATATATATATATATATGAAAAAATATATATTTATGAATTCTATGTAAAGCAGAAAAGAAGCCCAGAATAGCCAATGCAATCCTGAGCAAAAAAGCAGTTCTGGAGGCATCATAATGCCTAATTTCAAATTATACTATAGAGGTATATTTTAAAAAAACAGTATATTACTGGCATAAAAACAGACATATTAAGTAATGGAACAGAATAGAAGACACAGAGAAAACCCCACATTACTAGTCAACCGATTTTTGACAAAGATACCAAAAATATATGTTGGAAAAAAGAAGCGTTTTCATCAAATGTTGCTGGGAAAAGTGAATATCTAGATCCTTATCTTTTACCGTGGCCAAAGTCAACTTGAACTTGCTCAAAGACTTAGGAATTACACCAGAAACTTTGCAACTGCTGGATGAAAATATAGGCTCAATGTATTCAACGTATTAGCATAGGCACTAACTTCCTAATAGGACTAATAGCAGCAATTGATAAATGGCATTGCATCAAATTAAAAAGCTTATTCAAACAACATGAAGAGGCATCTTACAGAATGGGGTAAATTCTTTGTCAATTACTCTTTTCACCAAGGATTAATTTCTAGAATGTACAAACAACTCAAAAAACTCAATGCCAACAAACAACCCATTCAATGAATGGACAGATGAACGAAACAGACCCTTCTCAAAAGAAGTAAAAATGGCCAATATATTTTAAAGGGACAGATACCACGTTGCACTACTGGCTTGAAAAAAGGTTCAACATCTTTATCCATCAGGTAAATGCAAACAAAATTACATTGATAATGTATCTTACCCGAGAATAGCAATTATCAATAGTACAAATAATATAAATAATAAATGCTAACAATGATGTGGAAAAAGGGAACTCTTATAAACTGTCCTTGGCAATGAAAATTGGAACAGTTACTACAGAAAACAATATGGAATGTCTTCAAAAAACTAAAAGTAGAATTGCCACATGATCTATTTATATAACTTCTTGTATTTATAAAAAAAAATTAAGTTACCATACTTTAGAGTTGCATGTATACCTGTGTTTTTTACAGCACATTTCAGAATAATGTAGTTACAGAATCAGCCTACGTGTCCATCGACAGATGAATAGATAATAAAAATGCAGGATATATACACAGTGGAGTTTTATTTAATCACAAAGAATAAATTATGCCATTTGTAAACTTACTCAATTCATGAGATTTCTGATTCTTATCCCTATAACTTTTTGTGTGTGTATTGTGCTGGGGATTGAACCCAGGGCCTTGCGCATGTGAGGCAAGCACTCTACCAACTGAGCATATCCCTAACCCATCCCTATAATTTTATTAGTTTTCATTTTGGTTCTTGTTCTGACTCAAACATGTGTGAATCTCTTTTTGGTCACCTTCCAGTTGAGTGTGAAATTATTCACACTTCACTGAATATGAAACTATATGATGATAAATAGGACTTTATTTTTAAGAAGTATACATATTAATAAACAACTACCACAGTGAAATAATTCATCATTAGAGATCGAGCCCTGACTTGTCCCTGAATATTGATGTTTATCTCTCACACAAATATTACCATAGTTTCTCCATAGTAAAGTAATAAATTGTAAACTCCAGAAATTACAAAAAAAAAAAAAAAAACAGGGATTTACTCCACAAACCTGTCAATATTATACCTTTTATAAGAACTCATTGCAAGGAAAGATCTGTGGGATAGAAATAAAAGACACTGACTGCAGTTAGCTTAAAGATCTCATGAATTCTCATTTTAGTTACAAATTAACACCTGCTGGCAAAAGTACTAATTCTTTAGTAAATTGCAAATTAGTGACTGCAATTGCAACAGGGGTGCTAATTTTCATTCACTAAATGCTGTTTTAAAAACAACCTTTTTATAAATCAAGTTCTTTAACGTTAATACCATCATACTTTTACTGTTTTGAATTGAAGGTATTTAACTTAATCCTGAATTCCTACATAAAACCCAAACCTGAATACAAAAGGAAAATAAAATGATCAAGGAACACTGTAAACATATGTAATTGGGTATCGGTGGGTATATATGTGTGTATGCATGCATGTCTAAGGGTATATGGAATGAATTTGTGTATGTGAAGGGGATATGTTTAATCTTGATGATGGTTTACTTATTTATTTTACAAGGAGGTAATTAACTTATGCTAAAGGTGCATGAAATAATTTCAATTTGCTTGTTGACAAATGAATAAAATCTAGGCTTGGGATGTAGCTCAGTAGTAAGACTGCTTGACGAGCATGCATGGTGTGTTCAATCTTCAGCACCCCCCAAAGAAATGTTATATAATCTAATTATTATGTTTTATTTAAATGTGTATTAGGAAATAATGTTATTACTGGTTCAAGGATATTATTACTTAAGAAAAATCCAAATGCAAAAATGATTTGATACTAGAAGTAAACAATAAGAGAGGTAAAATATGATTATAGAAAAATTGTGAATATGTTTTTCAGGCCCTGCACTTTAAGGCACAATAATTTAAATCATTTTACAAAACCTATAATTGGAACATGAAAAATAGGCTTTATATTTTATGTTTAGCTAATAGATCAAATTCTCTCTCTTGAGGTACTAGCAGATGCATCCTGGCAAAAACAACCTTGTATGATATATTTGCATTAGTTTTATACCTATGCCATTGTTAACAATGATTGCTAAAACTATATAAAATTTTGATTCTGAGAATAAAGAACCATGTGAAAAAGATTAGTCAGTTTTACAGTAAGTACTATGAAAAATGGTCATTTCATAGAAGCTGGAAAAATAAGAGAGTTGTGAGGTTGCAGCTTCCTAATCCTAACATTAATATACAACTACTCAATGTAAAGATTCAATGGGTCATTTGGTCATTCACTGGGAATGAAGATTCATATACCATATTTTATTATACTAAATTACATGACTTTTTCTTTGCTTATGTATTTCTATAGACAATCTTAGGTCAGAAATTTGTATTGAATCTCAAGTACTAAGCTGGATCTTTAAACACTGTATAATAAGTCAAAAATTATGTTGGGAATTTTTAAGGATGAACTACACTGACCCACGCAGAATGAGAAATCAGACAAAGCATGGATTAGCATATTTGGCAGTATCCAGTTATATATCTATAGATACTACATAGTGTAGACAGAAAATTTTATTTGAAAATTGTCATAGCATCAGTAAAATTTTATTTAATGAACTATTCAAAGTTTTATGGTAGTCAGTTTCTTAACCAAGCATGCAATATTGTGCAGAAACTCTTGGATCCATAGCATACTAATATCACACCTAGCTCCTAAGACTTGCAATTTGTTTAGCAGCCAGAATTGAAGTACTGTTGGTCTTTAGATTACTTTAGTGGGAACTCTTTTAAAAGATGATAAAGAGTAGAAGCTACCTTGAAGCATAATAAGGAGAAGTGAGAAAGGGAATAGATAGACAAAAGAGTAGAAAACTTCTCATAAGAGAGGCCATACAGTAATGGATAAAGGAGAACACAGAGAACAGTATATTTGACCCATTTGTTAGTTTCCACTTCTCTTTTTAAAAGATTTCAGAACAAATTTTGCAATATTAATCAGCATGGGTAAAAGAATAGACTTGAGGGTCTGAGATTGTGGCTTAGTGATACAGCACTTGCCTAGCACATGTGGAGGCACTGGGTTCAATCCTCAACACCATGATAAATAAAATAAAGGTATTGTGTCCATCTACAATTACTTAAAAAAACAGACCTGAAGGTTTGCAAGAACTGAATTCATAAGAAATGAGAGTGTACCATACTTCATCATTATATTATCCCATGGAAATATGGGTCAGGCTCTGAATGACCTGCTGGTAAAATGAAATAGGATGTAGAAAATTTTAATTTGATATGTTAAATTTTATAATGTGTTATGTTAAAATCGGACCCCTATTGATATACCTCCATCTTATAGCATGTGGCTTTGTCAAATGGGATACAAGTCAATTGCCAGGCATGAGGTGTCTGTCCCCCACCAAAAAAAGAACTATATCAGTAAATATTATACCTACCTATGTCTGGAACATATATCTATATAAACTTTAGATATTTCAAAAATTGAACCTGGAAGTTCTGCTTCAAAGTCTGATGGACTAGAAACCCTGAAGAAAATTTTTGCTTCACAAAATTAAGTCCTTAATAAGATATATTATTTGAATCACAGCTGCCCTCAATTCTCTGTTCTATCTCCAAGTTTTATGATTGACATCATAATTTAAGAGGTATGCTCCCACAAACTAACAATATTACCTTGAAAGTTCACATAGCTCACTAAACTGACTATGCCTCAAAGTTACATGTTCCAACATCCAGGGTTAAGTATATTCCATTGGTTGTCTTTCCTCTTACACATTTTTATTCCTGTAATTCTCTATGCATCCTTTTTCCTTACTCAACTGATGATTACCATCCTCTCTTCTAAACATTCTGGACCATCTTTCCATTATCAGCAAAATTTTCTACAACCTATTTCATTTTACCAAATATTGTCTCCTTTACCCATGATAACTGAAGACTGGCTTACCTCTAAGAGTGTTCTTACCTCTGTATCTTTCTTTACCACTGGTAAGTATTCTTTCTCCCATACTTCAAAATTCTCATGATCAAAGAGCATTCTGAATTCACCCTGGTTCCCAGAATCTGCATGCTATACATGGTCTATCTTTCCATTCTTTTCACTCTTGAACTCAGGGCTAACAAAATTTGAGATTGTGTATTCCTTTGCAAAATCAAACCTCCTAATGCTCTCCCCAGCTAACTGGGAACCCCAATCAGCATGATGACTTTGATCCTCTGTGAAACTACCCCCTCTGCCAGAAAGTCATTTTCTATGCCATTTAGTCCTCGAACACAATTTCTGTTAACTCATTTCTGCATATCAGTTGTGTAGTACAAAGTTCTTTGGGTCATCCTTGAAAGCTAGATTTCTATTTATATTAACCTTGACCTTGATAAAAGTATCTTCTTCTCTCTCAAACTCCTCTAATTTGTGTATTTTTAGGAAACATTTATTAACCTCCTACAACATGTAAGGCACTGGCAATACAGCAGGGCTACACAAATTATATACAGCAGGAAGGTTCTTTAACTCGTTATCTGTAGAGATTGCTTAATTATATGTTTCTCCTCTTGGAGTGTAAACTCTGAGAGAACAAGGATCCTGTGTACCCTATCCATACTCTTCTGTCCCAGAATTGTCATAGCTCTTTTAAAAAAAAAATTCACAGTACCTTTATTCTACATATTTATTTTTATGTGGTGCTGAGGATGGAACTCAGGGCCTCACACGTGGTAGGCCAACGCTCTGCCACTGAGGCACAACCCCAGCCCGTCATAGCTCTTTGAACTAGATCTAAGTGATACCATCATGGTCTGTGCTTTCTCATCCAACTGTCTTGGCACTAGAGTTATAAACAGTACTGTTCCTTTTTCTTTGTACCTATTTGTGTTTGGAGGGTCAAGTTTTATTAGCACTTTTGTCAGCATACAGCTTTTACAAATATGTACCATAGATTACATTAAGATGATAGTGATAAATTCTCATTATCTGCTTGAAATGGGTTCTTACATTTACATATTGCAATTTATTTATTCCTTAAATATCACTAAGTACTTACTGTGGGCCAAGTAATATTCTGGAAACACATAACTCAATCTTCAGTGTTACTGTATTCCTACACTTACACATGGAATAGTATATGGACATAATGGACATTGTAAACAGTGGTGTCAAGGAGACTTTTCTAAGTAGTACAATACCATAAATTACCTCATGTTGTACTATTTCCTTTTATTGTTAGAAATTAAATAAAAATCAATTCATATTCAAATCTCACCATATCATGTGCTGCAAAATCCAAATATTTATGATTTTATGCAACTTGTAGTAGCATTTTGAATTACATCTAGATACCTGGGTTATAGTACATATCATGTTGTGAACTTGTTTTCTTTAATTTTTTAAAACAGATTTTGAATCTTTTTTTCAGATCCACAATGGGGAAAAGACGCATGCAAATTAACTCAGAGCTTTTTATAAAGCCTTGTTTTACTTGCCATATTTCCCTGAATCGAACTTAAGCACTCTTTGGAAGAAAGGAGAATATTAGAAAATTGATGGAAATTGGACTCCAGGCTGTTCCAATGCACTGTACATGGCAGATACTCACATAATATTTGTTGATTTGATGAAATGACAGGCAACTTGACCTAACCAATGCTATGTCTCTTGTGCCTATTATTTAGTACTATATACTTCAGCTACTGACAGAAGTCATAGGAATCTTAATGGTGTTTGAATATGTGCATACACTAAAAAAAGTTAGGAAAAATATATTGCAAGTTTTTTCTTGTTATTTTTGTTTTTAGTACTGGGGATTGAACTCAGGAGTACTCGACCACTGAGCCACATCCCTAGCCCTCTTTTGTATTTTATAGTGACAGGGTCTCACTCAGTTGTTTAGCACCTCACTAAGTTGCTGAGGCTAGTTTTGAACTTGTTATCCTCCTGCCTCATCCTCCAGAACTTCTGGGATTACAGGTATTCACCACTGTGTCCAGCAAAATTATTCATCTTGAATAATTGAAATTGTTTATATGTTGATTAGCAACTCTTTATTTCTTTCTCTCCCAGCTCTGGCAACCACCATTCTGTTTCTTGCCTCTGTGAACCTGGCTATTTTAGATACTTCATATAAATAGAATTATGCACTGTTTGTCCTTTTGTGATTGGATTATTACACTGAGCAACATCTCCTTCAGATTCATTTATGATATTGAATATCACAGAATTTCCTTCTTTTTTAGGGCTAAATAATGTTCCACTGTATGTATATACCACATTTACTTTAACCATTCATTTGTTGATGAATAGTTAAATGATTTTCATATCTTGGCTATTGTGAATATATTGCAATGAGCACAGGAATGGTAATATATTTCCTAAATTTAATTCCTTTGCATAAATATACAGAAAGGAGATTGCCTCATTATATGGTAGTTCTAATTTTTTCTGGTACCCAGTATGGAACCCAAGGGCTCTCAACAACTGAGCTACATTTCCCAGACCTTTTTATTATTTATTTATTTATATTTATTTTTTATTTTTGGTACCAGGGATTGAAACTCAGAGGCACTCAAGCCACATCCCCAGCCCCATTTTGTATTTTATTTAGAGACAGGGTGTCTCTGAGTTGCTTAGTGCCTCACTGTTGCTGAGGCTGGCTTTCAACTAATGAACCTCGTGCCTCCCAAGCCACTAGTGCCATCATCTTTTACTTTTACCTAATAGTTTCTAATTGGACTACCTAACATTACTGTTAGTAAGCTTTATGTTGCTGTTAAACTACCTGAATTAGACAATTTATAAGAAGTCAAGTGTTATGGTTTTACAGATTACATTCCAATTTCACTTGACCCTATTGCCTTTGAGCTTGGGGTAAGGCAGCATATCATGGAAGGAAGTATGTGGAGAAGGAAACTGCTCAACTTATAGCAGCCTAGAAGTAAAAAGAGAAATGGCCAGGGTCCCAATATCCCATTCAAGGGCATACCCTCAACAGCCTAACTTCCTTCCACTAGGCTCCATTTTATAAAGGTTTCACCACTTTCCCATAGCAACACAGGCTTGTAATCATGTCTTCAACACATGGCCTTTGGGGGACATTTAAAATTCATACTACAACAATCATCCCCTTCTTTTGGCCTAACTTAAACCCAGTTTTCAGAGCTGTTATTACAAAGATCAGGTTATGTCATCTCCATTTGAAAAAAATCATTTTCCTTCCCAACTCATTTTGAGACCAGTATTACCCTAGTACCAACCAGATCAGTAGAGTACAAAAAGACTAAAGATCAATATATCTCATAAATTCAAATTTAAATTTAAATATGAACAGTTGAAATCCAACAACGTACAAAATAATTATACATTGTGATCATAACCAAGTAGATTTTTTTTCATGTTTATAAGTCTGGTTCAATATTTAAAAAATAATTAATATGTGTATCACATCAACCAGCAAAAGAAGAAAAATCATATGATCAATTGATACAGACAAAAAAATCTGATAATATTGGCACACATTCATGATGAAGGCACTTATTAAGAATAGAGGGGAATTACATCTTATATGATAAAACACATAAGCATAAACTTATATCTAACATCAGTCACAATGGTGAGATACTAGATATGACTTCCTTAAAATTGAGAACCAGGCAAAGATGTGAGCTTTCACCACTGTTTTTAAACATACTACTGAAAGATGTTCTCACTGAAATAAGAAAAATAAACAAAAGGCATTCTGATGGAAAGGAAGACATGAAATAAGCTCTCTTTGCTCATGAAATAGCTGTCAACACAAAAAATCCCAAGGATCTACCAAAATGCCAAACCTATTTGTATGTATTAATAGTGAAGCTATGGAAACTAAAATTAATACATGTTATAAATTACAATGATGCTTACCAAAACATGAGCAACTGTGTACTATGTAGTGTTGATAAAAACAATAAAAGGAAACCTGAATAAATGGAGAGGAATACTGTGTATATGGATTAGAACACATATAGAAAAGATATCTCCTTTCTGTAAATTTATGCAGAGCCTTAATGTAATTCCTATTAAAATCAAAGCATGAAATCTCTGAGGCCAGCTTTGAATTTGTGATCCTCTTGCCTGAGCCTCCAGAACTGTTTAGATTACAGGTGTAAGCCACCACACCTGGCTTTTTCTCTATTTCTTAAAAATGAAAATTGAAAGTCATAAAATATTAACAACTGGATTAAGTAAGCATTGCATATTTCTAGGGGTTCTGTTGATGGTACAGATATTGCAATGTTCACATAAGCAATAATGATATATTAAAAAAAATCAAAGCAGGCAGGGATTGTAACTCAGTAGTTGAGCACTTGCCTTGCATGTGTGAGGCACTGGGTTCGATCTGCAGCACCACATAAAAAATACATAAATAAATACAATAAAGATATTTTAAAAATCAAAGCATGGTTATCTATAGACATACACAAGCTTATTAGAAAATGAATGCATGAAAATACAGATCCTCCACTAGCTGAAATATTATTGAAAAATAAACTGAGGATAATCAAGTCTTTCACATAGTAACATTTTCTATGTCGCTACAGCAATCAAGACAACACAGGCACTGCCATAGTGACAGACACACAGATTAATAGAACAAAACAGAGAACACATAAATATAGCCAGAAAAATTCGTTACACAGTTGCAAAGGCAATTCAACTGAGGAAAATAACCTTTGCAACAAATGGTGCTGGAGCAGTTGGACATTCATATACTAAAAACAAATTAATTGAGTCATGTCTCAGACATTTTCCTCAAAGTTCATCAGAGCCATAAATGTAAAACTATAAAACTTTTAGGAAAAAATAACATAGGAGAAAAATCTTCAGGATTTAATGCAAAGCAAAGAGTTTGTAGACTTGGTATCAAAAGCACAATCCATAAAAGGAAAATATAAACAATAAGTTCTCACCAATTTTTAAAAAAGTATATTTTACTCTCTGAAAGTTAATTTGAATAAAAGAAAGATGTAAGCTATAAATTAGGAGAAATGTTTGTAAACTACATATGCATCAAAGGAATTGTTAGGTCAGATGCAGTGGCACACGCCTGTAATGCCAGCGATTCCAGAGACTGAGACCAGAGGATCACAAGTTTAAGGCCAGCCTCATCAACTTAAGGAGGCTCTTAGCAAGTTAGTGAGATCTTATCTCAAAATACAAAATAAAATGGGCTGGGGATGTAGCCTAGAAGATAAGCACCCTTACATTTAATCCCTAGTACCAAAACCAAAAACCAAAAAAATCCCAAAAGGCAAACAAAAAGAGGGGGGGTAATTGTTAGAATATATATACAAAATTCTCAAAATTCAGCAGAAAAAAAAATCTATAAGAAAATGTGCAAAATAAACCAATAGATATCTCAGCAAAGAAGACACATGGATGGCAAATAAGTACTTAAAAGAATGCTCCACATCAAAATGGGATATCAGGACATTCTCATCAGAATGCCTAAAAAACAGTGACATTACTAAATGTTAGCAAGCATTTGGAGAAAATGAGCCACTCATACATTGCTGGTGAAAATATAAAATGGTACAGCCACTATTGAAAACAGTTTGTCAGTCTCTTTTAAAAGTAAAGCTGCACTAGGCAGAGTGGTACACTCCTGAAACCCCAGCCATTCAGGAGGCTGAGGCAGGAGGATTGCAAGTTTGAGAACAACATCAGCAAGAATATATTTGAATATATATGTCTCAAAATAAAAAAAAAATAAAAAGGAATGGGAATGTGGCTCAGGGGTAAATGTTCCTGGATTCAATTCCATAAACTCTCCCCTCTGCAAAAATTTGAAAGCACAATAAAACCCAGAAATTGCAATATTGGACATTTATTTCAGGGAAATAAAAACTTATAATCTCACAAAAATACATACATGTAGTAACATATTTGTAATAGCTGAAAATCAATCATCCCAGATGACTGATTAAACCAGCTATGAAACTAGGAAACACCCAAGCCATGGAACAGCACTCACCAAAAGAAAGGAATAAACTATTGATACACATAACAACCTGGATGAATTCCCAGTTGTTGAGTGAATTAAAAAAACATTTACAAAAGGTCACACACCAGATGATGGAATACAGATTAGTGGATGATATTTGGGATTAGGGATTAGGTTTATGGAGGTTGGTGGATGCTATCACAAAAGGCCAACATGAGGAAACCCCAGTGTTCTCATGGTGTTAGAACTATTTACTAACTTCACTGGGATGGAAGATACATGAACCTACACAAGTAAGAATGAAAACAAGAGAGTACATACACACGTACACATACATGTAAAGGCAAATCAGGAAATCTGAATACAATCTGTGGATGGTATCTACATTAACTGACTTTCTGTCACTGTGAGGAAATACTTTAGAAAATCAACTCACAGTAAAAGTTTATTTGGGTTTCTGACTTCATAGGGTTCAGTGTATGATTGCTTGTCCCTGGCACTTCAAGCCTATGGCAAGGCAGAATATCATCGTAGAGACCATGTTGTGGACCAAAGGTTCTCATGCTGTCTTAGAATCAAAGAGAGAAAAAGGGGCCAGGGTCTTGATATTGTTTTCAAGGATGTGTTCCTAATCACCTAATTTCCTTCCATTAGGTCCCACATCCTCAAAGTTCCACTACCTTCAAATAGTATCACAGGCTGGTGACCAAGCCTTCAACACATGATTCCTAGGGACATTTCAGATTTAAATGATAATAGTAGCAATTTACAATTTCCTGTACTATACTTTTGCAAATTATAATTACTGGGAAATTTGGGAGAAACATATAGGGAACTCTATTATTTCTTATAATCACAAGTGGATCTGTAAGTACCTGTAAGGAGCATCTGCCATAGACATGCTGGGACATGCTGGGACTCAGTAAGTTGCCGGCCATAAGGAACAGCAGCCATTGAAGTGCTTAGTCACATCTACTTGCAATTGATAAGGAGCTGTAAGGGGCACTAGCCATAGATATGCCTAGCAATGACTGGTTACAATTAATAGGGGGCACAGCTCCATGGACACGTGCAAAGAACATGCCTAGCTGCAATCACATCACCTCACTAGACATAAGCAATGGAGGTATTTTGGGGCTTGTGGTTGCCCTAGGATTGTGTGATTTGCTTATACTGTTTAATTAGTGTGCATTGAATGCTCCTTAACACCCAACACTTTTTTGAATTAATTGTTTATATTTGATGACTGGTGTGGTCGAATATACTCTTGCATTTAAAGTCAATCTGCCTCTGAGTAATTATCAATAGCTCTACTCATGATAGTATCTCAATAAAATTTCATTTTTAAAGAGCACTACTAGTGATTCGTCATGCTTACACAAATAAAAAGTAAAAGACACATCCTCATGCTTTGCATTGGAATTATTTTTTTCATGAACAGGTGAAGAAAAGGAGAATCATTTGAAATGAGGTCTGGGAATAGTGAAAGCAGTCGCATTGTTCCACACATATGGACATACAGAACACAAATCTCAATAATATGTGTAAGTATAATGCACTAATAAAAATAAATCCCTATAAAATTTCACAAGTAATCTTTTGTTGAAAATTCATTAAATTATGGAGACAATAAGGGTGTTAGCTTTACAAAGGAGGCAGCCATGTCAATCATACAGAAGGAAAGATCTGATATTTAACCATAATGGTGATTGATTCCACTAATGTACAAGAGGTGTTTTTGTTTAGCTTCTGTTTGGGGAAAATAATTTTTTATTTACATTAAATTCACTCAGAATTAAATTCACTTGACTTCTAAACGTTTTCAAGAATGAAAATGAAATTTTCATGAATTAAGAAGAACTTGTTAATGAATAGCAGCAAAATGAGAAAGAGAAACACATGAGAATTTTGCCAACCTTTCGAATGTGTGGTGTTTGGATTTGTGATCTTTGGTCTCAACTTCTTTCTCCATAGCTGGAGAGTTTTCTTGAACTATCATGGAAATAAGCAAGGCTTATCTGATCAGGTTTTGCTCTATAGTCCCAAGACAATATTATAGTTTTTGAAATAAAGCTACAAAGAGGAATTGTTCACTCTGGGTTTACTGTACATGTCAGTGAAATGATCAGATCCACTTTGTATAATTGGCTTTTAAGGTTGTTTGATCAAAATCAAGGCAGTGTTTGAAGATAATTACCCTTGTGTTAGGGAATAGACAGATGAGCATGGTGGGAACACAAGGTTAAGAGAATATTATGAAATGAGCTCACTGTGCTGACCCCCCAAATGCTTTCTTTTCCAAGAAGCAATTTACCTGCAGCACTGCCTGGCCTAAGAGGACAGTATATGATACATTCCTCAGCAAACTACCTGTTATCTGCAAGGAAATTCAGGCAGGGAATAATGTTGATAAGGGGAACTGAAGTTACCATGAAGAGGGAGACTTTTGTGAACCTTTTCACAGACCAGATCCTAGAAAATAAGGATAATTTCTCCTAATCAAAAAACCTGTAAAAATGATTAAGAATCCAATTAGAACCCCTCAGCATGGGCCAAGGTGATATAGACTTGTCATGGCAATAGGTACTTAAAAGTCTGATGTCACCCTTTTGATAGTCAAAAGTTAAGAGGTGGACCTGGGCGGAACTCTCTGGATATTTCAATGGGATACCCAATGAAACTGGAGTGCAGGAGAGGCACACTGTCCCTCTCCTCTCTGAAATAACCCAGTCTCTCCCTTGAGAGTGTCCCATCTCCCTTTTCCTATTCCTTCAATAAACTCATTGCTGTTACTCTAAGTTACATGTATAAAATCTTTCTGATTTTGATTACAAGAATCGGAGTTTGAAGGGGGGTCTTTGTACTGCCTCAGTTTCTCAGAAGGCCACAGCTCTGTAACACTTGGAGAATAGAGAGAGGCCTTTAATAGTGTGGGAGTACTGTCAAAGGACTGGCATAATAATTTTGATTACTGCTCTTTTTAAACATCACACTATATGGCTTTGCATAAAAATACCATAAAACTAATATTTTCCTTTTGAAGATAATGACAAAATTTGAGCTGACTGCCTCTAGTTTACTCACTAAATGCTTTAATAGATACTCACAGATATAATTTTAAACTGGTAATAATCGCAATGACTTCAACAAGGCTTGCTATACATGCCTGTGGATCCCCTATCCATAATACTTTTCAATAGTCTCCCAAATCAAGAATTTCTAATATATAAGAAGTTCTCACTTCTTATGACCCTCATTTGAAATTACAGATAAGGGAAGACAATGATGATGATGATGATGATAACTATAATTTCTTAAATACTTGTTAAACTCTGGACTCATTAAGCAAATACATTACTTATACAAGTAGTTTATTTCAATTGTGAAGATTATGGCTTTATATGAGAGCACAATAGAGGGAGGTAAACTTCTGAGAGGTCAAGGAAGACTTCGCTTAAAAAGTAGATTTTAAAAGAGAACAGAGGAAAGCAGCTAGGCAAACACAGGTTAGAATGAATATAATTTTCTAGGCAGAGCAACATGATCTGCAAAGATGCAGAAGTCAGAAAGAAGCTTGGACCATTTAATGAATTTAAGGGGTGTAGAGGCGGTGAAAATTGGGACAAGAGAATAGATTGAGGACACAAGGAGGCTCCAAGTGATGTAGAGACTTGTAGATCTGTATAAAAATTGTGGATTTTGTACAAATGGCAATTAAATAAATTATATGTGTGCAAAAAGACTAGATTGTAAAGAGCAGATAAGTGTAAATAAACAAATATCAGGAAAATACAGACAGCATGCAAGTAAGAAATGGTAGTGGTAGCAGTGGAGTCCATGAAAAACAATCAAGTTCTAACTATTTCCAGGGTTAGTGAGACAGGACACCAAAATGCATATGTAGTAAAAGAGGAATAGGTAAGGATCAAGTATTACCTTTAGAAATCTGCCTTATGTAGCAGGATGGATGGTGACCACATTGGCAGAAACTGTTAGACTTCTTCAATTTTAGACATGTTTAGGTTAGAGTATCTGAGATATCCAAATGTTTATATTAATGAAAATGTTTATGCATATGAAATATGAATCTTGAACTCAGCGAAGAGGTCTAACCTGTCTATGTGAAGGTATTTTTTCAAGAATGAAATTCTTAGATGAAATATCCTAGGGAAAAAGTTAGTGATAAGATGGAACAGATAGCTCCAGGGAACACCAACACTTAAATATCAGAGAATAAAAGCTGATCATTTAAAGGAAAAGGACAAAAAGGAAATAGAACAGTAGAATAAAAATGAATAGAAGAGGGCTGGGCATCTACCTCAGTTGGTGGAGTGCTTGCCTTGCATGCACATGGCTCTGGGTTCAATACCCAGCACCATCAAAAAAAAAAAAAAGGAAGATTATGAATATCACAAAGACCAATTGTTCCCAAAGCAAAACTGCCTTATTTTGGTGATGTTGAGGAGTAGAAAGTGCTTGTTGTATATATGTACAGTATTATTTTTTGTTTATTTCTCCCACAGTACTACTGCTTCTTGTACTAATAACAAAGGCTGATATATATATTGAGTACTTTTTCACATTTCTTTTCATGTAGTCCTCACAACCACCCTATCATTTTCCCCACTTCAAAGAAAGATTAATTGAGGTACCAAAGAGATTGGGTGATTTGCTAAGGTTGTATTGCTCATTAAATGGTAAAATCGGGAAAGAAATTCAGACATGTCTTAATTCAGCATTTATGTACTTAAACTTTACATTTCAACACCTCTTCCCAAGGCATGAGACCAGAGATTGGAAAAAAGAAGATGTTGGAGTTGGGCATGGTGAGAAAAAAAAGGGGGAGGAGAATCTTTTTTCTGTGTGTGTGTGTGTGTGTGTGTGTGTGTGTGTTGCTGGGGATTAAACCCAGGGCCTTCTGCGAGGCAAGCATTCTACCAACTGAGCTATATCTCCATATATCTCCAGCTTGGGAGGAGAATCTATCCATGATAGTTCAGAATTCAGATTCATTTTGTTCTTGGGGAGTTTTATTCAAGCTACAGATGAAAATGGATCTTTGAGACATGAATCTTTGCAGTAGAAAATTCAGTACTGAGATGCTATTATGTTTCCTAAGGACAGGGTCCAGCAGCAAGTAGGAGGTGTATTTTGATCAGGATTACCCTTGATGTGTATTGTCTTATGTCCTCTCAGCTTCCCCTCTGATTCAATTAGAAACTGCTGTGAAATTTTTATGAGGACTTAAACTCGGTTCACAATGAAAATGTTTTACCTCAGGCACACAGTGAATTTTTCATTTTGTGCCCTGGGCTTTCTCTGAAGCCAGGGATTGAGATACTGGCTAGATCCTACTGGTCACTCAAGAATGTGGCATCCATAAACTCAGAACATTGTTAGTCCTCCATTCCCTACCCAAAAGAGCCCTCAATAATGAATAATGGGAACCCATGTCAAAGTTCTTCTCCCTGTCAATCCCAGGGCAGGTAACTGTGAGGAGCATCTTTTTAATTTTCTCTACATCACTGATGACCTAATGTCTTTTGACTTCTCTTGATTTTTTTGTAATGTTTTCATTTGTCCTCAAATGTGTGGTTGTTTTCTAGGAAGGCTTCCCTTACAAAGTAGATTTTAACTGGGAACAGAGGAAAGCAGCTAGGCAAACACAGGTTAGAATGAATATAAGTTTCTAGGCAGAGCAATATCATCTACAAAGGTGCAGAAGTCAGAAAGAAGCTTGGACTGTTTAATGAATTTAAGGGGTGTAGAGACCTTTTACACTTATAAATTTAGGACAAAGGGATATGCTAAAGCACCATTGGGAGACAATCAAAATACCTAGATTTGGGAAAGTCTACAGGGCTAACAATCCAGTCTTTAAAATAAATACTTTGCAATAAAAAAAAAAGAGGGAAGGGAAACTTGTGCAACAAAGGAAACATAAGAGATATTAGAAAACCACAATTTGTGGATGTTATATAGATCATGATTCAATGAAATACTGCCAAAACATATGCCACTTGTGAGGAAAATTTAAATTTGGATTCTAACTGGATATTTCATCATTTTCATCATATTGAAACATTATTATTTTAAACTATGATTTTATTATGCTTATGAGAATATAATAGTGGTCCACTTTACCTTTTGAATATAGCCCTTGCTGTACTGTGGCTTATTTTAAAATGGATGTGTTTTTTTGTTCTTCTTCTCTTTCCCAGCCTCCCTAACCTGGGGGCAGGGAACTGGATGACAATTTTCCCACCTTACACCTAGTTATTTGTGTTGTATCCACCTAAAACACATCCACCACAGGAACCAAGTAATTCGGATTTCCAGGGATGGAGCCTGAAATTCTAAGGAATGGCTATCTCCCAAATTAACAAGTGAAACACAGCACCCCCACAGGGAACACCTGGAAGGGAGTTTTTGAATTTCTTTAAATGTCTCAGGTCCCCCAGGATGCGCAGACCCTCAGTCTCTGGGACCGGAATCCCCTGTGCTTCTCCTTTGTAACAAAACAATAAGCCCTTTTTTCCAAAACCATGTCCTCCTGATTAAATTGCCATCCAGTAACAAGAAGTGTGTTAACTAAATGTTAGCTAGTTTACAAAAAACAACAGAAAATAAAAAGCTAGTGCAATCCAAAACGTCTGTAGTTCAGTTAATGATACTGCATTAATGTTAATTTCTCAGTTTTTCTTTTTTTTTTTTTATTGTTGGTTGTTCAAAACATTACATAGTTCTTGATATATCATCTTTCACACTTTGCTTCAAGTGGGTTATGAACTCCCATTTTTAGCCCATATACAAATTGCAGAATCACATCAATTACACATCCATTGATTTACATATTGCCATACGAGTGACTGTCATGTTCTGCTACCTTTCCTATCCTCTACTATCCCCTCTCCCCTCCCCTCCCCTCCCCTCTTCTCTCTCTACCCCCTCTACTGACCTTCATTTCTCCCCCTTGTATTATTTTTCCCTTTCCCCTCATTTCCTCTTGTATGTTCTTTTGTATAACCCTGAGGGTCTCCTTCCATTTCCATGCAATTTCCCTTTTCTCTCCCTTTCCCTCCCACCTCTCATCTCTGTTTAATGTTAATCTTCTTCTCATGCTCTTCGTCCCTACTCTGTTCTTAGTTGCTCTCCTTATATCAAAGAAGACATTTGGCATTTGTTTCTTAGGGATTGGCTAGCTTCACTTAGCATAATCTGCTCTAGTGCCATCCATTTCCCTGCAAATTCTATGATTTTGTCATTTTTTAATGCAGAGTAATACTCCATTGTGTATAAATGCCACATTTTTTTAATCCATTAGTCTATTGAAGGGCATCTGGGTTGGTTCCACAGTCTTGCTATTGTGAATTGAGCTGCTATGAACATCGATGTAGCAGTGTCCCTGTAGCATGCTCTTTTTAGGTCTTTAGGGAATAGACCAAGAAGGGGAATAGCTGGGTCAAATGGTGGCTCCATTCCTAGCTTTCCAAGAAATCTCCATACTGCTTTCCAAATTGGCTGCACCAATTTGCAGTCCCACCAGCAATGTACAAGTGTACCCTTTTCCCCACATCCTCGCCAGCACTTGTTGTTGTTTGACTTCATAATGGCTGCCAATCTTACTGGAGTGAGATGGTATCTTAGGGTGGTTTTGATTTGCATTTCTCTGACTGCTAGAGATGGTGAGCATTTTTTCATGTACTTGTTGATTGATTGTATGTTCTCCTCTGAGAAGTGTCTGTTCAGGTCCTTCGCCCATTTGTTGATTGGGTTGTTTGTTATCTTATTGTCTAATTTTTGGAGTTCTTTGTATACTCTGGATATTAGGGCTCTATCTGAAGTGTGAGGAGTAAAGATTTGTTCCCAGGATGTAGGCTCTCTATTTACCTCTCTTATTGTTTCTTTAGCTGAGAAAAAACTTTTTAGTTTGAGTAAGTCCCATTTGTTGATTCTAGTTATTAACTTTTGTGCTATGGGTGTCCTATTGAGGAATTTGGAGCCCGACCCCACAGTATGTAGATCGTAGCCAACTTTTTCTTCTATCAGACGGCGTGTCTCTGATTTGATATCAAGCTCCTTGATCCATTTTGAATTAACTTTTGTGCATGGCGAGAGAAAGGGATTCAGTTTCACTTTGTTGCATATGGATTTCCAGTTTTCCCAGCACCATGTGTTGAAGATGCTATCCTTCCTCCATTGCATGCTTTTAGCCCCTTTATCAAATATAAGATAGTTGTAGTTTTGTGGATTGGTTTCTGTGTCCTCAATTCTGTACCATTGGTCCACCCGCCTGTTTTGGTACCAGTACCATGCTATTTTTGTTACTATTGCTCTGTAGTATAGTTTGAAGTCTGGTATCGCTATACCGCCTGATTCACACTTCCTGCTTAGCATTGTTTTTGCTATTCTGGGTCTTTTATTTTTCCATATGAATTTCATGATTGCTTTCTCTATTTCTACAAGAAATGCCGTTGGGATTTTGATTGGCATTGCATTAAACCTATAGAGAACTTTTGGTAATATCGCCATTTTGATGATGTTAGTTCTGCCTATCCATGAACAGGGTATATTTTTCCATCTTCTAAGATCTTCTTCTATTTCTCTCTTTAGGGTTCTGTAGTTTTCATTGTATAAGTCTTTCACCTCTTTTGCTAGGTTGATTCCCAAGTATTTTATTTTTTTTTGAAGATATTGTGAATGGAGTGGTTGTCCTCATTTCCATTTCAGAGGATTTGTCGCTGATATACAGGAATGCCTTTGATTTATGCGTGTTGATTTTATATCCTGCCACTTTGCTGAATTCATTTATTAGCTCTAATAGTTTCTTTGTAGACCCTTTTGGGTCTGCTAGGTATAGAATCATATCATCTGCAAATAGTGATAATTTAAGTTCTTCTTTTCCTATTTTTATGCCTTTAATTTCTTTCGTCTGTCTAATTGCTCTGGCCAGCGTTTCGAGAACTATATTGAACAGAAGTGGTGAAAGAGGGCATCCCTGTCTTGTTCCAGATTTTAGAGGGAATGCCTTCAATTTTTCTCCATTCAGAATTTATCTAGCCTGAGGCTTAGCATAGATTGCTTTTACAATATTGAGGTATGTTCCTGTTATCCCTAGTTTTTCTAGAGTTTTGAACATAAAGGGATGCTGTACTTTGTCGAATGCTTTTTCCGCATCTATTGAGATGATCATATGGTTCTTATTTTTAAGTCTATTGATGTGGTGAATAACATTTATTGATTTCCGTATACTGAACCAGCCTTGCATCCCAGGGATGAATCCTACTTGATCATGGTGTACAATTTTTTTGATATGTTTTTGTATCCGATTCGCCAGAATTTTATTGAGGATTTTTGCATCTAGGTTCATTAGAGATATTGGTCTGAAGTTTTCTTTCTTTGAAGTGTCTTTGTCTGGTTTAGGTATCAGGGTGATGTTGGTCTCGTAGAATGAATTTGGAAGTTCTCCCTCTTTTTCTATTTCCTGAAGTAGCTTGAAAAGTATTGGTATTAGTTCCTCTTTAAAGGTTTTGTAAAATTCTGCTGTATACCCATCCGGTCCTGGGCTTTTCTTAGTTGGTAGTCTTTTGATGGTTTCTTCTATTTCCCTCGATTGATATTGGTCTGTTTAGGTTGTCTATATCCTCCTGACTCAATCTGGGCAGATCATATGACGTAAGAAATTTATTGATGCCTTCACTATCTTCTAATTTATTGGAGTATAAGGATTCAAAATAATTTTTGATTATCTTCTGTATTTCTGAAGTGTCTGTTGTGATATTGCCTTTTTCATCCCGTATGCTAGTAATTTGAGTTCTCTCTCTTCTCTTCGCTAGCATGGCTAAGGGTCTGTCGATTTTGTTTATTTTTTCAAAGAACCAACTTTTAGTTTTGTCAATTTTTTCAATTGTTTCTTTTGTTTCAATTTCATTAATTTCAGCTCTGATTTTAATTATTTCTTGCCTTCTACTTCTTTTGCTGTTGTTTTGCTCTTCTTTTTCTAGGATTTTGAGATGAAGTATGAGATCATTTATTTGTTGGTTTTTTCTTTTTTTAAGGAATGAACTCCAAGCAATGAATTTTCCTCTTAGAACTGCTTTCAATGTGTCCCATAGATTCCGATATGTTGTGTCTGTGTTTTCATTTATCTCTAAGAATTTTTTAATTTCTTCCTTGATGTCTTCTATAACCCATTGATCATTCAGTAACCTATTGTTCATTCTCCAAGTGATGTATGCTTTTTCCTTCCTTCTTTTATCGTTGATTTTCAGTTTCATTCCATTATGATCAGATAGGATGCATGGTGTTATCTCTACTCCTTTATATTGTCTAAGAGTTGCCCTGTGACATAATATATGATCTATTTTTGAGAAGGATCCATGTGCTGCTGAGAAAAAAAGTGTAACTGCTTGATGTTGGGTGGTATATTCTATATATGTCAATTAAGTCTAGGTTATTAATTGTGTTATTGAGTTCTATAGTTTCCTTATTCAACTTTTGTTTGGAAGATCTGTCCAGTGGCGAGAGAGGTGTGTTGAAGTCTTCCATGATTATTGTATGGTGGTCTATTAGACTCTTGAACTTGAGAAGAGTTTGATTGATGAACATAGCTGCACCATTGTTTGGGGCATATATATTTATGATTGTTATGTCTTGTTGGTGTATGGTTCCCTTAAGCAGTATGTAGTGTCCCTCTTTATCCCTTTTGATTAACTTTGGCTTGAAATCTATTTTATTTGATATGAGTATGGACACTCCTGCTTGTTTCCGAAGTCCATATGAGTGATATGATTTTTCCCAGCCTTTCACCTTCAGCCTATGTATGTCTTTTCCTATCAAATGCGTCTCCTGTAGGCAGCATATTGTTGGGTCTTGTTTTGTGATCCATTCTACTAGCCTGTGTCTCTTAATTGGTGAGTTTAAGCCATTAACATTTAGGGTTATTATTGAGATATGGGTTGTTGTTCCAGCCATATTTGTTTATTTATGTTACTAAACATGGTTTGTTTTCCTCTTTGATTATCCCCCCCCCTTTACTGTCCTACCTCCCACTGTTGGTTTTCATTGTTATTTTCCATTTCCTCTTCCTGTAATGTTTCGCCGAGGATGTTTTGAAGAGATGGTTTTCTAGTTGCATATTCTTTTAACTTTTGTTTGTCGTGGAAGGTTTTAATTTCATCTTCCATCCTGAAGCTTAATTTCGCTGGATACACAATTCTTGGTTGGAACCCATTTTCTTTCAGTGTTTGAAATATGTTATTCCAGGATCTTCTAGCTTTCAGAGTCTGTGTTGAAAGATCAGCTGTTATCCTGATTGGTTTACCCCTAAATGTAATCTGCTTCCTTTCTCTTGTAGCTTTTAAAATTCTCTCCTTATTCTGTATGTTGGGCATCTTCATTATAATGTGTCTAGGTGTGGATCTTTTATAATTTTGCACATTCAGCGTCCTGTAGGCTTCTAGAATTTCGGATTCTGTCTCATTCTTCAAGTCTGGGAAGTTTTCTCGTATTATTTCATTGAATAAATTGCTCATTCCTTTGGTATGGAGTTCTATACCTTCCTGTATCCCAATGACTCTTAAGTTTGGTCTCTTAATGTTATCCCATATTTCTTGGATGTTCTGCTCATGGTTTCTTAACAGTCTTGCTGAGCTGTCTATGTTCTTTTCAAGTTGAAATACTTTGTCTTCATTGTCTGATGTTCTATCTTCTAAGTGTTCTACTCTGCTGGTAGTATTCTCAATTGAGTTTTTAAGTTGGTTTATTGCTTCCTGCATTTCTAGGATTTCTGTTTGTTTGTTTTTTATAACCTCTATCTCCCTGTATAGTTGATCCTTTGCTTCCTGGATTTGTTTGTGTAATTCCTTGTCGAAGTGATCTTTCATTGTCTGATTTTGCTGTCTAATGTCTTCCTTGATACTCCAGATCATCTGAAGCATATATATCCTGAATTCTTTATCTGACATTCCATCTGCTGCAGCTGTTACCTCTTCTAAAGTTGAGTTGACCTGCATTGCTTGTAGTCCTTTCTTTCCTTGTCTTTTCATACTGCTTGCGTTTCTTTCTTCTTGGTGAAACTGTTGTGTTTTTTGAAATCTTTCCCCCCCTATATATTTATATTGCTCTTGTATAGTTGAAAAGTCTCCCTTGCAGGTGCGGGTGGGGGCTCTGCTCTGCCCCTCCTCCAATTGGTGTGAGGTGTCTACCAATCCCTGGGCCTGATCCGCCGTTCTGTCGCAGGTCTGCCTACCTTGCAGGTGGGGGCGAAGGCTCTGCCCTGCCCCTCCTACCACGCCCGGGGACTGCTAGGCCTGATCTGCAGGTTGGCCACCGGTCTGCCCACCTTGCGGGCACGGGTGTCAGTTCCGCTCCGCCCCCACTCCAATTGGGGTTACTTGACCACCACACAGGCGGGCCACTGGGCCTGATCTGGGCGCGGGCGAAGGCTCTGCTCTGCCCCTACTCCAGTTAGGGTGAAGTGTGTACCACGCTGGCAGGCCGCTGGGCCTGATCCGCCAGTCTGTCGCAGGTCTGCTTACCTTGCCGGCGCGGGCGGCGGCTCTGCCCTGCCCCTCCTACCATGCCCGCGGACCGCTGGGCTTGATCTGCAGGTTGGTCGCAAGTCTGCCTACCTTGCGGGCGCGGGCGGCGGCCCCGCTCCTCCCCTCTGACTCGACGACAAAGCAAGAGAGACTCGGGTATCTGTGACTCACCCTCCCTACCAGGGGACCAACTGTTTCCGTCGCCGCTGGCACCGATGAAGTTCTCTCCTCGGCCGCTCTCCGATGACATCAGATCTCTGCCATGCTGGCATCCCCTGTTCTATGGCTGAATCACATTTTCTTCTCTTCCAATAGGTGGAGATGTGCCCTCTGAGCCAAGCTTCTGCCCTCTATGTGCTGACAGAAATCCCTGTACGGTGGCTCCTGGGAGCCTCTCAATCCTGTTAGTCCAGAGCCCTTTCACTTATCCGGCCCCTCCCCCTGTTCCTCCTCCCAGCCAGCCAGCCAGGTCCTGTTCACCAGAGGCGGTTCCCCAAGGATCTGATTACACCTGCAGCCCCACCGCGTGTCCTATATCCCGAACGATGAACACCCTCTCTGTCATTCATCTAAGCCCCAGTGCTGTGGTGGGGTGATCTGGGAACCAACAGTTTAATTTTTCCGGACCCCTTTAGTGGGCACACCCCCAGAAACTCGCGGCTAAGATCTTGGGTGTCGCCGCTGGTGTTAAGGGGAGGTGGGGATCTGGAATCCCCTCTGCTTCCCTACAGACACGCCCCCAGAGAGATTCCCGTGGTTTCCTGGCTGCTTGTATCTGGAGGGGGTGGGAGTCACACACCTGCTAACGTGGATTCCGCTGGGAAGGAAGGAATTTCTCAGTTTTTCAAATGTACAATGGTAATATGTAATGTTAACATAGAAAACTGGATTGTGAGAGGCTCGAGTTGTGGGTCAGTGGTAGAGTGTTCACCTAGCACATGGGAGGCACTGGGTTCTATCCTCAGCATTACATAAAAATAAATAAATAAAATAAAGGTGTTAAAAAACATATTACAGGGGCTGGGGTTGTGGCCCAAGTGGTAGAGTGCTCACCTAGCACCTGTGAGGCACTGGGTTCGATCCTCAGCACCACATAAAAATAATTTAATAGATCCATCATGGCGGTGGGCGGAGAGGCAGCGCTTTCAATATTCCCTCAGTGATGGGGTCAGAAGGACGCATAGATAACGCTTAGATTCTACCAATGGAGAATCTCCTAGCAAAATTACACTGAAGAGAGACCGGCTGGGAGCTACTAGGATTTTTTGAAGAGACAGTTTGCCCCAGATGAGCGAATACCCGCCACGAGACGCAGAGGTCCAGATCCGCCAGCCGCTGTACGCACGCGCAGTGCGGCAGCCTGCCCGCCCGCCCGCCTGCAGCCAATGTGACTGGGTCCCGCTAACCTCCGAGACACAGCTTGGCAGGAAGAGGTCTTTAGCCAAGCCTTCATGAAATAGCGAGCCGGGAGCTGAGGCCAAACAGGGACGGACCAGTCCCACCCCTCCCTTCTGACACTCCGGCAAGGAGCCTGGGGCCCACCATAGCAGAGAGGTGACGTCATCGGAGGTCAGCCTACGGAATGGAATTCCTTCCCAGCAGAATCCACTTTAGCAGGTGTGTGACTCCCACCCCATCCAGATACAAGCAGCCAGGAAACCTCAGGAATCTCTCAGGGGGCGTGTCTGTAGGGAAGCAGAGGGGATTCCCGACCCCCAACCCCCCATATCACCAGCGGTGACTCCCAAGGTCTTAGCCGCCAGTTTACCACAGCACTGGGGCTTAAATGGGACACACGGTGGTGCTGCAAGTGTAACTAGATCTCTGGGGAACTGCTTCTGGTGAATAGGACCTGGCTGGCTGGCTGACAGGAGGAAGGGGGGGGAGGGCCGGAGAAGTGAAACGGCTCTGGACTGACAAGACTGAGAGTCTTCCAGGAGCCGCCTTACAGGGATTGCTATCAGCACGCAGAGGGTAGAAGCTCCGCTCGGAGGGCACAGCTCCACCTACTGGAAGAGAAGAAAATGGATCTCTAAGACTTCATTTTTTTTTTCTTCTTCTCTGTTCCTTTCTCCACTTTTCCTTCTTTCTTTCTTTCCCGTTTCAAGTTTTATTGTTCTTTTCATTCTCCTCTAATCTATCTATCTCTCTCTCCTTCTTTCTTTTTAAAAGCACCTTCATTCCCCTACCCCAAAACTTTCATCCCAAGCATTAAATCTTCCATTAGTGTAATTGTCTAAATGCAAATAGGTGAATGTCTCGAGGCTGTCTATAGGGCTCCTAAATACCTAGCTACTACCAACACCCTGATCCAATCATCTGTTAGTATCCCCCTTCAGTAGAGCAATCTTCTAAAGTAGCCAAGACATACTAACCCTCATACCATCATAGCACCTAACCTAAACATAAAGTCCTAAGAACAAACAACAAATCACTATATGCATACAGAACCCGGAGGCCTTTTATGAATTGAATGAATCAGCTTTAAAGTAAAATAAAGCCCAACATTCCTAGGCATAATCTCCCACCACAAAGGAGAGACAACAGAGATATACAAAGCCAAAACAAATTTGTAGGAGAAAGCAGTTACACAGCAGTCAAACAGAGCTGGAAAGTAACGTGAACAACATGAAAAAAAACAAGGGAAAAAAGGATTACAAACAATTCAGGACAACTTAAATCTACAGGAGGATCTAGAAGCATCAGAAACATGGACAGGGAAAGAACTCAAGGCATACCTAACTCAGATGGAACGGAATATTAGAGAAGACATGAGACAGCAAGTCCAAGCAATGAAAGTATATTTTGAAAACGAATTAAACAAACAAATTCAAACTGCAAAGAACAAGCTTTACCAGGAGATAGAGATTTAAAAAAAAAAAAACAAACAGTAATCCTAGAAATGCAGGAAACCATAAACCTAACGAGAATATTACAAATAGACTAGATCAAGTAGAAGTCAGAACATCAGATAATGAAGACAAAGTTTATCAACTTGAAAAGAATATAGTCAACACAGAAAAGATGCTTAAATCTCACAAGCAATCTATCCAAGAGATATGAGATCTCATAAAAAAAACCAAATTTGAGAGTCATTGGGATAGAAGAAGGCATAGAGAGAGGTTCAAACCAAAGGCATGGACAACCTATTAAATGAAATAATCCTAGAAAACTTCCCAGAGATGAAAGATGGAATGGACCAAATCCTGGAAGCCTACAGGACCCCAAACATCCAAAACCGTAATAGACCAACTCCAAGACATATAATTATGAAGATAGCCAACATACAGAACAAGGAGAGAATATTAAAAGCTACGAGAGAAAGGAGGCAGATTACATTCAGGGGTAAACCAATTAGGTTAACAACTAATTTTTCATCACAGACTTTGAAAGCGAGAAGATCCGGAACAACGTATTTCAAACGCTGAAAAATAATGGATTCCAACCAAGAATACTGTATCCAGCAAAATTAAGCTTCAGATTTGACAATGAAATTAAAATATTTCACGATAAACAAAAGCTAAAAGAATTCGCAGCCAGAAAACTAGCACTGCAAAGCATTTTGAGCAAAATACTACAAGAAGAGGAATTGAAAAATAGCACCCAAAACTAACAGTGGGAGGTATCTCAGTAAAGGGGGAGAAAAATAACCAAAGAGGAAAATCTAGCCAAACTAAAATAAATAAATAAATAAACATGACTGGAAGCACAAACCATATTTCAATTGTAATCTTAAATGTTAATGGCTTAAATTCACCAATCAAGAGACGTAGGCTAGAAATCTGGATTAAAAAAACAAATCCAACAATATGCTGCCTTCAGGAGACTCATATGATAGGAAAAGACATACACAGGCTGAAGGTGAAAGGTTGGGAAAAATCATACCACTCACATGGCCCTCGGAAGCAAGCAGGAGTGGCCATAATCATATCGAATAAAATCAACTTCAAATCTAAGTTAATCAAAAGGGATAAAGAAGGACACTATATACTGTTAAAAGGAACCATCCACCAACAAGACATAACAATTATCAATTTGTATGCACCAAACAATGGTGCTGCAACGTTCATAAAACAAACTCTCCTCAAGTTCAAGAGTCAAATAGACTACAACACAATAATTATGGATGACTTCAACACACCGCTCTCGCCATTGGACAGATCCTCTAGACAAAAGCTGAATAAAGAAACTATAAAACTCAATAATGCAATCAATAACCTAGACTTAACCGACATATATAGAATATATCAACCGTCATCAAGTGGATACACTTTCTTCTCAGCAGCACATGGATCCTACTCAAAGATAGACCATATATTATGCCATAGGGCGACTCTCAGTAAATATAAAGGGGTGGAGATAATACCATGCACCATATCCGACCATAATGGAATGAAACTGGAAATCAATGATAAAAGAAGGAAGGAAAAATCCTGCATCATCTGGAAAGTGAACAATATGTTCCTGAATGATCAACGGGTTACAGAAGACATAAAGGAGGAAATAAAAAAATTCTTAGAGATAAACGACAATACAGACACAACATACCGGAATCTATGGGACACAATGAAAGCAGTTTTAAGAGGGAAATTCATTTCCTGGAGTTCATTCCTCAAAAAAAGAAAAAACCAACAAATAAATGAACTCACACTACATCTTAAAACCCTAGAAAAGGAAGAGCAAAACAACAGCAAATGTAGTAGAAGACAAGAAATAATTAAAATCAGAGCAGAGATCAACGAAATTGAAACAAAAAAAAACTATTGAAAAAATTGATAAAACTAAAAGTTGGTTCTTTGAAAAAATAAATAAGATCGACAGACCCTTAGCCATGCTAATGAAGAGAAGAAGAGAGAGAACTCAAATTACTAACACACAGGATGAAAAAGGCAATATCACAACAGACACTACAGAAATACAGAAGATAATTAGAAAGTATTTTGAAACCCTATATTCCAACAAAATAGAAGATAGTGAAGATATTGATAAATTTCTTAAGTCATATGATCTGCCCAGATTGAGTCAGGAAGACACACACAATTTAAACAGACCAATAACAAAGGAAGAAATAGAAGAGGCCATCAAAAGACTACCAACCAAGAAAAGCCCTGGACCGGATGGGTATACAGCGGAGTTTTACAAAACCTTCAAAGAAGAATTAATACCAATACTTTTCAAGTTATTTCAAGAAATAGAAAAAGAAGGAGCTCTTCCAAATTCATTCTATGAGGCCAACATCACCCTGATCCCGAAACCAGACAAAGACACTTCAAAGAAAGAAAACTACAAACCAATATAGCTAATGAACTTAGATGCAAAAATTCTCAATAAAATCCTGGCGAATCGAATACAAAAGCATATCAAAAAAATTGTGCACCATGATCAAGTAGGATTCATCCCTGGGATGCAAGGCTGGTTCAATATACGGAAATCAATAAATGTTATTCACCACATCAATAGACTTAAAGATAAGAACCATATGATCATGTTGATAGATGCAGAAAAAGCATTTGACAAAGTACAGCATCCCTTTATGTTCAAAACACTAGAAAAACTAGGGATAACAGGAACTTACCTCAACATTGTAAAAGCTATATATGCTAAGCCTCAGGCTAGCATCATTCTAAATGAAGAAAAACTGAAGGCATTCCCTCTAAAATCTGGAACTAGACAGGGATGCCCTCTCTCACCACTTCTATTCAATTTAGTTCTTGAAATACTAGCCAGAGCAATTAGACAGACAAAAGAAATTAAAGGCATAAAATTAGGAAAAGAAGAACTTAAATTATCACTATTTGCGGATGATATGATAATATATCTAACAGACCCAAAAGGGTCTACAAAGAAACTGCTAGAGTTAATAAATGAATTCAGCAAAGTGGCAGAATATAAAATCAACATGCATAAATCAAAGGCATTCCTGTATATCAGCAACAAAACTTCTGAAATGGAAATGAGGAAAACCACTCCATTCACAATATCCTCAAAAAAAATAAAATAAAATACTTGGGAATCAACCTAACAAAAGAGGTGAAAGATTTATACAATGAAAACTACAGAACCCTAAAGAGAGAGATAGAAGAAGATCTTAGAAGATGGAAAAATGTACCCTGTTCATGGATAGGCAGAACTAACATCATCAAAATTTCGATATTACCCAAAGTTCTCTACAGGTTTAATGCGATGCCAATCAAAATTCCAACGGCATTTCTTGTAGAAATTGATAAAGCAATCATGAAATTCATATGGAAAAACAAAAGACCCAGAATAGCAAAAGCAATTCTAAGCAGGAAGTGTGAATCAGGCGGTATAGCGATACCAGATTTCAAACTGTACTACAGAGCAATAGTAACAAAAACAGCATGGTACTGGTACCAAAACAGGCGGGTGGACCAATGGTACAGAATAGAGGACACAGAGACCAATCCACAAAATTACAACTACCTTATATTAGACAAAGGTGCTAAAAGCATGCAATGGAGAAAAGATAGCATCTTCAACAAATGGTGCTGGGAGAACTGGAAATCCATATGCAACAAAATGAAACTGAATCCCTTTCTCTCGCCATGCACAAAAGTTAACTCAAAATGGATCAAGGAGCTAGAAATCAAACCAGAGACTCTGCATCTAATAGAAGAAAAAGTAGGCCCTAATTTCCATCTCGTGGGGTTGGGCTCCAAATTCCTTAATAGGACACCTATAGCACAAGAGTTAAAATCAAGAATCAACAAATGGGACGTATTCAAACTAAAAAGTTTTTTCTCAGTGAGACAAATAATAAGTGAGGTAAATAGGGAGCCTATATCCTGGGAACAAATTTTTACCCCTCACACTTCAGATAGAGCACTAATCTCCAGAGTATACAAAGAACTCAAAAAGTTAAACAACAAAAAAATAAATAACCCAATCAACAAATGGGCCAAGGATCTAAACAGACACTTCACAGAGGAGGATATACAATCAATCAACAAGTACACAAAAAAATGCTCACCATCTCTAGCAATCAGAGAAATGCAAATTAAAACCACTCTAAGATACCATCTCACTCCATTAAGAATGGTAGTCATTATGAAGTCAAACAGCAATAAGTGCTGGCGAGGATGTGGGGAAGAATGTGCACTTGTACATTGGACTAGATTTCTATGCATCAACACTAATTTTGATGGACATAAGAACTTGGTGGGAAGACATACATGGTTTGATACCATTTTGAACTTAAAATCGTGATTTGAAAACATTACATATTACAGTAATAAATATAGTATATATAGAATTTATGAAGATATATATGATATGGATTGATAGGATAGATATAAATTTTAGTGGCTTACTCTGGGAAGAAATCATGGTAGGAGAATGGGACCAAAGAGGGACAAATTTTATCAGAAAAATTAGTTTCTTAAATTTAAAAAAATCACACAACTGTTATAATCTCAGGATGTGAATTGCATAAGAAAGACATGTTAAATAAATAGATGACTGGTGCTGGGTTGTGGCTCAGTGGTGGCCTAGCATGTGTGAGACACTGGGTTCCTCAGCACCACATAAAAATAAACGAATAAAGGCATTGTGTCCTTTTATAACTAAAAGTATTTTTTAAAAAAGAAATACATGACTATTTAAAGGCCAATTCACCTGCAATAGGCTATAAGGCCAATCCTGCCAATTATATTTAACAGAAGAGTGAAGTATTTCAAATGGGTCCAAAGAAGTTTACAAGTATTTTCTTTGTGAAATATTTTTTGATTAATACATGTTATGTTGGGAAGGGTTCCATTATAGGCAATTACTTTCACTAACATTCTTTCTTTTGCCATTTCTGAGCTCCAAAATCCATGTTGTAGCACTAACCCCTGGGTATCTATAGGTTGATAACTATGTTACAGCTGACACTAAGACATATTTCCCCATATTGACTATCACCAAAAGACAACCCCTGCTGAAAAAATATGTGATATGGTAAATTAATGACTTTTCCTCTTATTTTTAGAATTGATTATTGTAATTAATGGCACTCTGGTCTCTAAGAATCTGGTGTAGTAGCATTCTTTTACTTGAGTTCTTGAGGAGGGCATTTTACAAGAGTCTTCCCTAGATTAAAGTAAATATTGTAAAGCTGAAACATAATTCTTAATGTTCAGTAAACATTTTATAATTTTTTAAATCATTAATATGATTAAAATATTCTCAGGAGGAAAATATGGTTGATTTAATGCTAAAGTTTATTGAAGAACAGCAACAACACTAGGTTAGGTATAAGGTGATACCAGTGTTAGGCCTACTTTTAGCTAGCTGTGAGACTTGGATACAGTTCCTTCTCTGCTCCTCAGTTTCTCCACCTGGACATCAATAGGGGTACACTAATGAAAGAGCACAATTTGATAGAAAGTGTGCCTCCTCAGCTTGTAGGTTTAATTTTAATTGAGTGTAAGTATCAGCCTCATTTGCCAGAGGTGATCACTTCTTCTTCCTGGAAATACTTTTCTTCAGCTAACTTCTAAGGTACCATGCTGAATTCTCCCTTCTTCACTACCCCTACTTAGTCTCCTTTGTTTAGTCTGACCCAAAATTAGTCCTTGGATCTCTTATACATTCACCATATATTCTATTCCCCACTCCTGATGATCTCCTACATGTCATGCCATTGTATTTACTGATACTGTTCAAATATAGACCTTCAGCCTTAACAGCTTCCCTGAATTGAAGACTCAATTGCTTACTTGATATCTTCACCTTAATGTCTAATGTACTGCTCAAATTAAGATGTCTAAATTGGTACTCTCAATCCCTGTTCTTTTCCTAATACACCCTGCTCTTCCATCCTTCTCATTCATGCTTATTAAAGGAAGTAAGCTTAGTCTATCTGCTGCTCAAAACAATCATTCTGAAATTGTCTTAATTGTCTTTCTCACACTTCACAACTAATGATTACTTTATCTTGTGGTTAAAAAATGAAAGAAAAACAAAACCAGTTCCCAAATGGTAGTATATGAAGGAAAATATGTTTTTCTATTTTTCTCCAATAATTTCATCTGTATTATTTGTAGCTTATTTTTTTCTTCTGTTAATGAGTAGTAAATCATTTTGGATCTAACTTAAAATACCTTCATAAGGTATCAATCAGTGAAAATCCCATATTGAAAAGTAATCCCTGGGTTAGAACATCCATTTAGAAAAATAAGGACACCAGAGTCAAAAGAAATAAATGGTTAATTTAGCAGTGAGAGAGAAGAGCTAGGAAATGACAGAAAGTGTATGGTCATTTTATTAACACTTGAACAAAGCAAAGAAAGAGAATTTTATAGACATGAAGCAAGAAAATCTAAGATAACCACCCCTTCCTTCCTAAAACTGTAAGAAAATGCATTTCCCATGAAAATAAACAGCAACTTATCCTGAGAGAATACAATACCAATGTATTATTGAAAAAAAAATACAACAAGGAGAAGAATTATATCACTGTAGGCAGTAAAAGTATTCATAGGAAGACACATTCACATAAGTGAAATATGTTACTTAATATATCAAAACAAGTTAAAGCAATATGACAAGCAATATGAAAGGATAACACAAATTTAAATTAGATAAATTCAGTTTAATGTGATTAGACCCGGAAAATAGTTACAAATAAAAGTCATTTCAAAGATGTAGATTGAATTAAAAGGAATACAAGAGATAATAAAAATGACTTATCATGTTTCCAAAGGGAAATAAATGTGAAAAAAGATAATTTTAAGAAGTGAAGAAAATAGCCAGGTGCAGTGGTGCATGCCTGTAATCCCAGCAGCTTGGGATGCTAAAACAGGAGGATGACGAGTTCAAAGCCAGCCTCAGTGAAAGCAAGGCGCTAAGCAACTCAGGGAGACCCTGTGTCTAAATAAAATACAAAATAGGGGTGGGGATGTGGCTCAGTGGTCGAGTGCCCCTGAGTTCAATACCCAGTACCCCCCTCCAAAAAAGTGAAGAAAATAGATTGATTTTTCTTAGATTTTACATTTTGCTTACCCACACATTGTATTGTATAAAAACCCTTTTCAGTTTCAACTGCTGTTTTCAAACAGGCCTAAATATTTTCTAAGCAATTTTAGGATTTGTATATTCTTAGGTATTCTGAAATATTCTTAGCAAAGGAGCCCTTTGCTTTCTTCTGTTTCCCATTGACTTGATATAAAATATTCACTTACATGAGATGAAAATGGGAAAGAACATATAATGAATAAAATAAGTTTATGAATTAGGAATAGAGGGTATTCAAATCTGAAGCTAGGATATTGGGAAGGGAGGGGAAAGAAGAGGTTAGCAGCTCTTTCAACATTCCACCCAGCAGGGAAACAGAAATAACCAAACAGGGCAATAACCAAACAGAAGGAAAACTAAAGTTCCATATAAAGGCAACCGTTCAGAACAGCAATACTATCAATAAAAAAGAATTTTACATATATATATGGCCCTCAGTACCCCCACTCACAAGGAGTACATTTTATTATTAACACTTTCAGACATTATCAACAATTGGCTTCATCTGAAGCAAAGGGAAAAATTCAAAATATAAATTTAGAAGTATTTAAATTATATTAACATGATTCTCTGACCATAATGCAATAAAATTAGAAATTAATAGTGACTCGAGAAAATAATGTAATACATTTGGAAATTGAAATACTTGTCACTAAATTATCAATTATGGCAAAAATAATGTTAAATAGCAGTAAAAATACTTTTGAGACTTTCTGCAAGTCCTTTGTGATATCTTGTTCCTCACTTTAGTGAAAAAGCTTCTAATGCTTCTCCAATGATTAATAATATATTGGATGGAAATGTCTAAGGAGTGTTTGTGTGTAATTTTATATTTGTATGCAGATATCCACAGATAACCATAAATTACTCTTGTATCAAAAGCTTTCAAAATGTATGGGTGTTTGTGTCAGTCATTTGTGCATCTATAGTTATTATGATTCTTTTCATTAATGGTTTTTTTTCATTATGATTCATTTCACTGCCACTAAAATGACGTTATCTTAATGAATTTCCTAATATTGAATTATATTTTCATTTGTATAATAAACCCCATTTAATAACAATATATTTTTTAACGTACTCATGGATTCTTTGTTGATACCTGCCTGGCTCATGTTAAAATGCATCATAAAACAGATTTAGAAGTTTTCCTTCTATTTTAAATTATGGAATATTTTTAATAACATTAGAATAATCTTATCTAATCTCATCATTAAATGCTTGACAGAATTTCCTTCTGAAAACATCTGGATTTTTGTTTTATTTGGCTTTGGAAACTCTTTTTATATTTTCCTCATATCCTCTGTGGTAATCTGTTTGTTTAGGTTTTCTGTTTTTCCTGAGACCAATTTTGAAAACTATTATTTTCTTAGAAACATATCTAAATAATCTAGTTTTTCAAATTATTTGCAGAGGGTTTTACAAAACAGACTTTTATGATCTTTAAAAGGTCTTCTATTTAAATCCCCTTGTAATTGTTTTCAAAGAGATGGTGTGAATTAGTCATTACCTGATTCATACCCCATAGGCACTATTTTCTACAGGAAAGTATAAGGGCATTTAAATTGATAAAACCCTTTCAAAGGTAAGTATGGAAATTTCTTTTTAAATCAACCTGCAAATATCTTTGTACTTTATTTTTATTTTAAAAACATTTTAGGCATACGTAAAAGTAGAGAGACTAATATACCCACATGCAACCATAACTCAGCTTCAAACAGACCAGTTTATGGCCAATTGTGTTTAATGTATAATCCTACGTATTTCTCCGCCGCAGATTTTATTATGAAAAAAAAAATTCTGTACATTTTTATAATATTTATACATTTGTAATATTTCAGTATAGTGTTATAGTGATAAACCCTCCTTTTCTGGTAAACCCTTTTTTAAAAAAAAGTTTTTGATAATTCTAGACTTGTAGAAAACCATTACAGAGAGTTCCTGTATACTCACTATCTGGTTTTCTTTCTTTCTTTCTTTCTTTCTTTCTTTGTTTCTTTCTTTCTTTCTTTCAAATGTTATTTATTTATTTATTTATTTATTTATTTATTTTAGTTTTAGGTGGTCAATATCTACTCTTCACCCTTAGGAGGCCCAGCAAGACGCTAGTCTGGGTAGAAAATGTAAATTCTTATAACACTACATTTGTTCAATTCATTTGGTCAAAGAAACCACAATGACAAATTCAATGTGCCACATATTTTACTCACAGTGATCTCATTAATACTAAATCTCCAATGGAATCATACAAGCAAAACAAATGTATTAGAAGAAATGCCTGATGGGACTAATTTTAGATAATGGAAAATAAAAGAGATTCAGATTCTGTTAAAATATAAAACATTGATATCTAATCAGTCTAAAAAACAGTTTGAGAATAATTGAAATAATATTATATGTGGAATCAAAGAACTAATTACCTAATATTCCACTAACTAGTCATATAAACTTGGACAAGTATCCTAACCACTTTGATTTTAAATTTTCTTCTGAAACATGGAGATAATAAGGTCTAACTTAGAAGCTCTTTGTAAAACCATGAAATATGTATGAAAAAATCATGCAATATATATAAACTCATTCTCTGAACTATAATGTGCTATCAATATTAAAGCATCATGTGTCAATCAATAATTCCTCAAAGCATGTAGCAAGGAACTAATACATGAAACTTCCTCCTCCTCAATAATAACAGAGAAGCTGAGCAAAGCTGACAACCAACTCCGAGTCTCCCAAGACCAGCATTACTAGATTCAACAAATAAAAATACAGGAGCTATACTCAAATATGAATTGCTGATGAACAAGAAATAATTTTTAATGTAAGTATTTTTCATGGAATATTTGAGACATACAGATAAGAAAATTTTTTTCATTTTTTTTCCTTAAGTTCAAATATAATTTTTTTATTCTGTGTTTTATCTGGTAATCCCACCCAAGGAGATTATAGTCATAGAGACCAGGGAAAGTTGATCTAATGATTCCACTCTGCTCAAACTTCCAGGCCCTTCTGCAACCCCTGGTTCCTAACCCCTGCAAAATGAATGAGTTTTTCCTACAGCTTTTTTCCTACCACTCTACTTGTTCTTGAATGTCTCATATGTTCTAATAAAGACACATACTCAAAGTTAAGCTTATGTCTGAGTGGAGAGATGCATAAAGTACATGCTAATCCTGCAGAGTAGTGGATCTCCAATTTGGCTCCAATTTGGGTATATATTGGGATAATAACACTCAAATCTGAATCTCAGTCACTCTCCTCCTTTAAAAAATTTGACTGAGGTGTATTCTGTTTATCCAGATACTCTATTTACTTAAATGTTTCCCTAGATCATTAAAATGTGCAAACAGTTTTGAGATCCACTGATTTAGGAAAGCTTGACAACAAATCAGAAATACTTGGATGAAGCTTTAAAAAATCCCCAATGCCTAGTGTAGATCTCAAACCAACCAAGTAAGAGTATCTGAGTGATGTGACTTAGGCATACAATTTAAAGCTCTCTGGGTGATTCCAATATGAAGTCAAGACTGAGAACTACCGCTTTAGTTTCAGTTCCCTTTTAGGCTTTTTTTTTCCTTGTCATTTAAGCCATCCCAAGAAGACAATCATTTGTTAATCTTCTTAATATCACATCTGAGTTAACATAGTGAATTTTGACTCACTTAAGAACTTGTAAAATATTTAACTTATAATCTTGTTTGAAGATCCTAACAATGTATTAAAGGCACAGTGAGTTTAATTCAATAAATATAATATCATGACTGATAAAATTCCACATATATCTATATATGTGTACATAATATATGTATGTATACATATATAATGTATTATATATATGCTATATATATGAATGTTTCCAATAAAAGTTCTGAGCATATGATGTTAACAGAATGCATTTTTCTGAATCTCTGAATTTTACTTTTAATATTACTAATAAGATTAAATGGAGGCATTTGTAAATGCCCCCCTATATTTTTACCCAGAAGTCAAAACAATAGAAAACTATTCAGGTGAAACTCTACATTTGTAGGAAAAAAAAAAAAAAAACTCAGGCAGGTGTTGTGGTCCAGTGGTAGAGTGCTTGCCTCACATGTGTGAGACACTGGGTTCAATTCTCAGCACCATGTATAAGTAAATGAATAAAATAAAGGTCCATAAACAACTAAAAAAATAAGAAAAAAACCCTCTCAATTAAATTTTGTATTTAGATTAACAAGTAATTATTTTAGTGTAAGTATGCTTCATACAATACTTGAGACATACATATACCAAACATTTTGTGTGTGTGTGTGTGTGTGTGTATGGTACTGGGCATCAAATCCAAGAGCACTCTATCATTAACCTACAACCTTAGCCCCTTTTTATTCTTTAATTTGAGGCAGGGTTTCACTGAGTTGCCCAGGCAGACATTGAACTAGTAGCTGTGATTACAGGCATGTGCTACCATGCCTGGCTTTAAATTAAACATTCAATAAGAAAAGCAAAATGTAAGAAAAAACTATGAAGCACAAACTTCTAATTAAGATAGAGCTGAAGTTTCTTGGTTCAAAATCATATAAAACCATATTATGAAAGCATATCACAGTATATTCATATATAAATGTAAATATATAGTCAAATATAAAATAATATAACACTGGGCTGGGGCTGGGGTTGTGGCTCAGGGGCAGAGTGCTTGCCTAGCACATGTGAGGCACTGTGTTTGATCCTTAGCAATGCATAAAAAAATAAGCAAATAAAATAAAGCCATACTGTTCATCTACAACTACAAATTTTAAAAAAATAAATAAAATAAAAAATAATATAACATTAATGATGGTATGCAAATTACCCATATTCTTAACAAAAAAGAAAGAAGACGAAAGTATTAAGAACAATTATAGGGTTGGGGTTGTGGTTCAGTGGTAGAGCGCTTGCCTAACATGTGCAAGGCCCTGGGTTCAAGCCTCAGTACCACATAAAAAAATAAATAAAGGTTTTGTTTCCAACAACAACTAAAAAATAAATATTAAAAAAAGAACAACTATAACCACAAAAATTCAATAACATATTCATATCTCTCTTAATATACTTGATACAAACATACTGATATATATTTGTTTTTAAAATGTTATTTATATGGGCAAATTAAAAATACATACAGTAAAAATTGCTAAAAACAAAGAAGAATAACTAATAAATTTGAGAAAAATGTTTTGAGAAATCACTTGTGTTTGAAATATAGTCACACATTGGATGACATTTTGGTCAATGATGGGCTGCATGCACAATAGAGGTCCTATGGATATTACCTAGTGATATCACAGTTGTCTTAATTTGCATAAGTACACTGTCTGATGTATACACAATGATAAAATAGCCTAATGACACTTTTCTCAAAATGTGTCAACTTAATTATGTAACACATGATGGTATCTCCAGTTCTATAAGAAAAACCACAGATGGATACAGATAGGCCAGACCTAGGATTGACTACACTAGTATCCTACAAGAAATTGATATGTCAGTATGTCGTAAGAGCTGGTTACAAATGCACCTTTGTAGGCCTTCACCTAACTCATTTGATCAGAAACTCTGAACCAGAAGACAGATTAAACAAGGGGATTCTGAAGCACACTAAAATGTGAGAACTAAGGTTTGAAACCTATGTCTGTTGTCACTAAGCTGAGAAATTTTTACAAATCATTTGTGGAATTTCAAGTCTATTGTCTTTAAAATGAGATAGACATTATTTATCTTGCAGGCAGGATGTGAACAGATTCACAAAGATGATGAACATGAAAACCTTTTGTAAACATAGAAGACCCTAAAAATCATAGCAACTGGTTATCTAGGTCACATGCATAATTTCAAAGTTTTTAAAAACTCATAATACCTATTCAATATGTGAGGTCGGTGGTGGTGGTGACTTAGGAACAAAGCGCCAAACAGCCTGAGCACTGGAAAGAAACATCAATCAGGCTCCAAGGGATGCCTGTGAATTAGCGGGATCTAGCTAATGCTGGTCAATCAGCAGGACCCCCTGGCCAATCCTGGAGTTCAGCCAGCACCACCTCCCCCATCAACTCTAGCAGGACAAGGGACTCTAAAAATCCCTTTTCCTGTCCCAAGTCCTTGCCTTTTTGCCATGAGCCCCCTTAAATTCCAGTCTGGTAGAGCCCCCACTCGGTTTCTCCTCAGACCCTTCTCCTTTCTACTCTGTTGGTCTGATCGAGTTCTGCCTGGGAGTGATATCTCAAATAAAGCCTCGTTTGGTGGTCATTTAAAATCTGCCTCCTTTGGTCGCTGCCCATTGCCTGATTTCACACAATATATGATAAAGTGTACATTTTGTTCTCATCATTATTTTTGATCATTTTAATCATCAAATAACAGTAAAATTGAAAAAATGAAGATTAAAATGACTTTGGGACCTCTGCTACTAATACTACAAGCATCATATTTATTTATTTTTTTAAGAGAGAGTGAGAGAGAGAGAGAGATAATTTTTTAAATATTTATTATTTAGTTTTCGGCAGACACAACATCTTTGTTTGTATGTGGTACTGAGGATTGAACCCGGGCCGCACGCATGCCAGGCGAGCGCGCTACCACTTGAGCCACATCCCCAGCCCCTAGTGATGAGTTTTTCTATATGTGAGTGCATAATGGTAGAGTCTAGCATGGAGACTAGGTTTACTGGGGTCAAGATATGGCTTTGTTGTTCACTTACTGTATAACTTTAGGCAAGTAACTACTATCCCTTTATATATTTTGAAGGGTTTGATTGGAAAGATAACCCCTGTGAGTTATTTAAGTTCAAGGTACTATGCTGGGTATACTTCGATACCTCAATGAATCCTATCTTCTTCCATTGCCAGCATGTGAGAGAGAACTACTGTATTATTGTTTATATTATTTTAAACTTTGAAGCATTCCAAGATTGGTATATCTTTCTTTGAAACTACAAGGGGCTGCTAAAAAGAATCAAATCTCTAAATGTACTAATCCATTTTCCTTCATTTTCAAATTATTCACACTAAAGATTTTTTTATCTGACCAAATTAATAAGACAAAGATTTAGAAAAAATAATTCTGCACTCAGTCCACCACAGCTGTTACTACTTTCTGAAATGTAACCCCTCCTTCATGGAACATTCCAATTATTAGGTGTATTTTACTGCTACTTACGTAAAAACTTTAAAATGTGCTTTGATTCTTAGAGATGTGGATGAATGCTTTAAGTAGAAAACTTCCAGGTCAGAAGTAAACCTTTTGCAAGAGATATATAATCAAAAATCAATAGTTTGAGTAAAACATAATGGCTTTGAGCATAAAAAGCTAAAGGAACTAAAAAATATTAATTAATGTGTAGGTATCTCTCCCAAATATCCATTGACTAGAAGCAGAGTATCCATTTATTTCTCCAATAACTTCATAGATTTCATGGCCCTTAGACTATACAAAAGTATGTTGATATCTGTATTTTAACAGCTTTAAAATACCATTTTAGGAATATATACACAATAAATATTCTCATTATAAAGTAATTTGACCATTTGATTTAGTTTACATCAAACTGAAAAAATGAACTATTATTAGCTTATGTTTACAGAATGTCATTCAGCAATGTCAGAAAAAGAAAATATATATAATAGAATTATCCAAGTAGATTTATTCTAGGATGTTATTTATTTATGATTTATGCTTGCACATTCTTTAAAAAAAAAGTATCCCAAATAGACAGGCAGACAATGCATGTTTGCTGTGTAAATTTCATGCTGAGTCCTAGGCTACATGGTAATTCAATGGCTAATAAAACATATACACTTTTCCCTACCACTGAGTTTACATCACTCAGGAGAGAGAGAAAAAAATACATGGATAAATATGCAAATACACTCATAATAAGTTATTGAAGGAAACAACGTGTTATGGAATGCCCTGAAGGAGAAAATACCCTGAATGAAGAGAATAATGACTACTAAAAATAAAAAATTAGAGGAACAAAATGGTGGACCTAGGTCATGGATTACATGATCCTGCAATTAAATAATTACTAATAGTAATGAATAAGTCAGCCAGGTTTTATAAAAAGAGATATGGGGAATATAGGGGCATAAAATAATAGGGCATATAAACCCTCAATTGTGGGAATCATGGTCTGCTTTAATGAAAAAAAAAATTCATCTATTCTTAAGAATAAAACTAATAAATTTCATATCTCATAGATGATTGGATCACCTGTCAAGGACTGAAAGATTTCTGTATAATCTAAGTGTAAGCTATAAGTGAACAACTACAAAGTAACTTCAAGTTAAAGGCTATGCCTAATCATTAATATTTTCCTCATTAGGATCATCTTACTAACCCCCAAAGTTTGGTTACATTTTGATTGTTTTCAGAATAAGAACACATTGATGGACATTAGTCAAATGACCCCCTATAGAGTTAAAATTCTCATATTAAATTAATATATTTTTAATTAGAAAAAAAGTCCATTTATATATAGGAATATTAAATTTATGTGTTTGTGAATGTTTTTGAATCTCTGAGATATAAGAAAGTCATTTGGAATATTTTCCAACAGTATTCTCAAAAATAAACAGGGCCATGGTCAACAAGTAAAATTTTTTGAGGTCTTGGCTTTATTATATATTTTAATTGTGGTAAAACATACAGATACAGAAGATAAAATTTTCAATTCTACCATTTAAGTGTAGAATTGAGTGGAATTAATTATATTCACAATGCTATGCAATATTCATTACTATTTATTTCCCAAATTTTACATCACCTTAAGATATAATCATTAAGCAACACATCCCCATTTCTTACTTCCTCTGGCATCTGGTAACCTCAAAATCTCTTTCTACGAATTTTTCTATTCTATATGTGAAATTATTTTTGCAATTGTAGGTAGCTGCGATAATTTCACAAATATAAAGACTGGAACTTTGCTATTTGGCTAATTGCAGAATGTTGCTATTTGACCAACTCCTTACAGACTGAATATAGATATTAATACTTTATTATTCCTAGAATAACAAACTCATAGTCAGTACAATATAAGAAACAAAGTACAATAAAACAGAGACAGTATAATGCACTAAATAAGAAAGTGGGTTTTAGATCTAGATGGAACTAGATTTTAATGTGTTTCTGCAATTTACTTGTAGAGTCTAAAAGACCAAATTATTTAACATTTTCTGAGTGTCTCTTTCTACATCTGCATTGTGGATGAAGTTGATTATGACTATGAAAGGGAAAAATACCAAACTGATTTTCATGATTCAATCTTAGGCTAGTAAAGAAGGCAGAGAAGTCAGTAAGAAGTCAGTAAGAAGCTTAGTCATCCAAATCTTTCCAGTCAAGTCCGCTAATGTATAACAGCCATTTCATTACTTGCCATTTCATCTCTTTAAAAGTGCCCAAGGATTTTAGAACTACTAGGGGTCCAAATAAAGTTTCAGGGACTCCCCTTCTTTAATTCTCCATAGAAAATATCTTTGAAACAAATTATTGCAATGATTTGGATGCAAGGAAACTATAATTGTGGTTGACACTGTATCTGTTTTGTGACTTTTATTAACTCAAGTATTTGGTTTATAAAATGATCATATTGTCACAGAGAGAATTTAAAACATAAAGCAGTTAAAAAGATAAAAATCATAGGAAAACAGGAAAGAACTTTTTTTAATATTTATTTTTTAGTTGTAGTTGGACACAATATATTTATTTTATTTATGTGGTACTGAAGATGGAACCCAGGGCCTCGCACATGCTAGACGAGCTCTCTACCACTGAGTCAACAACCCAGCCCCAGAAAAAACGTTTTTTTATTGTACTGGGAATTAAACCCAGGAGTGCTTTACCATGAATTACATCTCCAACCCACCCTTTTATTTTGGGACAGGGTCTGGCTAAGTCACTCAGGGTCTTGTTAAATTGCTGAGGCTGGCCTTGAAATTATTCTCTTCCTGCCTCAGACTCCCAAGGATTACTGGGATTACAGGCATGTGCCACCACATCCCACAAAGAACTATTTATTTTGAAGACTGAAATAAGATATGTTTTGTATTTAATGCAAAAATCTAGACATATGATTCTGATTTATAAAACAAAGTTTTAAGATATTATACCTAATATATGTTAAGAGGATAAGAACAGATAAAGTATTTTGTAAGTTTCAATCTTAATGCTGCATTTTATTTCATTTTACCAAGTTATTCATTGACAAAGGAATCCCACTCAAAAAGCCCCCAAATACTACGGAACATTGGAAGAGAGTATGGTTTCATACAGTGGTAACAGCAGTAAACAGATTCTGGTCTGTGGTATGCTGGTGTCAGCTTGCACAGGCATGTAAGAACCAATTGTACACATTTCTTCTCAATTGCAAATTCACTGATATCATGTTGTTAACTTGAAATTAGCCATGGTGGGAGTCTTCACACCAAGGAAATTAGTAAATTATAGGAATCAGGATTTTTTTTTCCAGAGAGTCAACACCACACTACTAATCATAGTTACTTACATTATTGCTACAGAGAGAAAAAATGTGGAGATACAAATCCCTACTGGGCTTGAGATTGTGTGCACAGCTTTTTTAAGGTCTTGAAATAAATATATAAATATATATATATATATATATATATATATATATATATATATATATATATATATGTGTGTGTGTGTGTGTGTGTGTGTGTGTGTGTGTGTGTGTAATTACAGTGTTTCACATACTTTAGTGTGCATAGGAATTATCTGAGGATTTTGTTAAAGAACACAATACTGATTTGGTTATGTGTGTTTTATACTGCTCTCAGTGAAGCCTATGTTGGTCTAAGGATCATATGAGTAGTAAAGAGTTATGGTATACCTAATTAATTTCCTTCAGCTGAACAAGGCCCCTGGGATGAATTTTCATCAAAACTCTTTAGTTATTTGTGATGAAACCAATCTCTTTAAAAACACTTTACATAAACAAATGTTGGCTATTGTTTAAGGAGTAGAATAGTGAAAAAGTCTTTATTTATTTTACAATATAATTTATTTTTGATAAATAATAAGTTAATTATTCTACTTGAAATTCTAATAAAAGTGATTTTGAAAATATCTAATTAAAAACTAAATAACCATGATATTTTACTGTTTTACTCCCCTTTCTCAAAACCCACCAACAACATAGAACAAATGAAATAGAGTGTGTGTGTATGTTTATATGGGGGGGTGAATTTTTCTTCAAAGGTATAAAAAATTACAACCAAGATGTAAAATTTTTGCAACATATCTATAAAATTCTGTGAAATATAAAACAAAAAATGTAGAAGATGTAAACATAGTATATGCCTCTTTACATCTTTCAGAGTTTCTCCAAAAGAATTGTTGCTAACCTCAGTATTCTATTCAGCAATCCTTTTGAGTATTAGATTTAGAGGGATTGGCAGGCACCTAGAAAAGTAGATAATGTCTACAGAAATCAAGATTGACATTGCAAAATGTCATGGGAAATGAACTTGAAGAAGAAATCATACTAATACATTTATCTATGATCTAACCTTATATCCAACTAGGATTGTCAGAGGTGAAATGTAATAAATAACAGAAGAGAAACAAAAAATGCTACAACAATAAGCAATGAGCCCAGAGTTTAACGGATTTACTGTGAATGGCCAACATGAATGCCAATAACAGAGAAGTAATTCCACTAGCAGAAAAGGTCAGACATTTGTTTTGAGAAAATGCCCCAGGAAATAAACTGAAATCAAATATACTGATACTTTCACATCATTGTTTAGGTCCTCAACCCCCCCAAAATCACTGGTCCCACTAAAAGGTGAATAATAATCTCAAGAGAGTAAATATTAAAGATATTCAAGCAAATTGAAAAGAGCTGGATGTGGTAGCACATGCCTGTAATCCAAGAGTCTCAGAAGGCTGAGGCAGGAGGAATGTGCATTCAAAGCCAGCCTCTGGAACTCAGTGAGGCCCTAAGCAACTCATTGACACCCTGTCTCAAAAGAAATAAAAGAAAGGGCTGGGGATGTGGCTCAGTAATTATGCACCCGCTGGGTTCCATCCCTGGTACAAAAAAAGGAAGGAAGGAAGGAAGGAAGGAAGGAAGGGAGGGAGGGAGGGAGGGAGGAATTAATTCAATTAAAAGAAGGAAAAGGCCAGGCGCCTAGTAGCTCAGGAGGCTGAGGCAGGAGGATAGTGAGTTCAAAGCCAGCCTCATAAATGGAGAGGCACTAAGCAACTCATTGAGACCCTGTCTCTAAATAAAGTATAAAATAGGATTGGGGATGTGACTCAGTGGTTGAATGCCCCTGAGTTCAATCCCCGGTATAAAAAAAGAAATGTACAAAAGGCCAGTGAATAATACATATCATAAGAAGAATTTTCTAAGAAATCAAAAGAGAAAAGAGATTCATACTGTTGTTTCTCCACAGTCAAAAATTAAAAGACAAAAACACAAATAGTATAAATTGCACAACAAAAAGTTGGAAAATTAGATTAAATGATGAAACAGTGAGAGATGAGTTAAGAGAAATAAGAAAATAAATAGAGAATTACACAGTAGATGGAAGATCATTTTAGAAATAACAAAGTTATACATAAGTATTACTGAAAATATAGAAGTTCATGGAAGAATATTAAAAAATTACACTAAATAAAAGCAAAAGACAAAAAAGAGATTAAAATATTAAAAGCAATACTTTAAACCCAGACAAACGATATCTGACTTACACAGAATTGATGCTCCTGAAGAATGAAGCAAGATATATGAAAGCTAAGAAAGAAAGTTCAGAAAGGTTGGAGTATAGGAACAAAAAAGATATACTGTATCTCAGGAAAAAATGGTACAGAACATTCCCCATCACAACTTATCCTGAAAAAGTTTCCGAATTTCAAGGATAAATAAAGATACATCAGGGCATTCAGGAAGGAAAAATAACTCCTTTACAAAGAAGGTTCTCCTCTACCTGCCTTGAAAGATTAAATGATACTAGACTTCCCCTCCTACTTAAAAAAAAAAAAACTAACTAAAAAACATGAGAAAATATGATAATTGTTTGCAGATAGTGGGAAATAAACAATTGAACACTTTGATACCCAAAACAAGAGAAATAAATGAGCTGAGCACTAATGCCACCATAGTCATATGCCTGGAATCATTTCTAGAGTATAGAAGAGAGAGTAGAAGAAGCTAATATAATGTTAAGAAAGCAAATATCAGAGTTTGGTGAGTATGAAGCCTAGAAACAATAAAAAAACAAATAACTACAGAGTTAGAAGATATGCAAAATAAGACCACGATTTTTTTTTCAGAAAAATTCCCTTGAATTTTTTTAACTGAATATTCATCTGTACTTGTATGGCTTAAAACTCCGAAAGAACAAACAAATGACTAATTCTAGAAATTGATAAATTTAACCACTCCTAGAATTTGCACAAAGGACATTTTGAGTCCCAAGCAGTGAGAATGGAAAGACTATATTGAATACCCAGATAATTATGTATAGATTCTAGATATATTTAAGAATAGGTACACAATAGCCCTAGTATAATGTTTACTCTTTATGTGATTTGATATATATGTGTATAGAAAGCCTAAACATCAGCCTCTGAAGGATCAAGTAAATTTTAAAGCAACCTGAATTCCTGCCTGAAATAAATACATGAACATCAATACTTGTTTATGAAGACATTAAAATCCAGAATTCAACAATGTAAGTGACAAGGTGTAGTTATACAAGAAAATTCTTAGACATGTTTTTAAAAATGCACCTATGACCAGAAGAAAAACACGTCAATAGAAATAGACCCATATATGAGAAACATGCTGAAAAACACTAGAAAATTAGATTAAAATAGCTATTACAATCATGTACAAATATTTAGGAGAAAGCATAAAGAAAAATATGTAAAAAACAGAAGATATTAAAATATGTCAAATCAAAATCTGAAAGTTGAAAAATACAATGTTTGAAATAAAACATTCAGAGAATGGATTTAATACTAAAGATACCATAGAAAATAAAAGGAACCTGAAGATACAGTGATAAAAAATTGAATCTAAAGCAGAGATAGCAAAAATACTATAAAAATATGAACAGTATTGTGTAAAAGTTTCTTAGTTTGATATATTATGCTTATTTATATTTTGCCTCTAGAAATGTCTTAAAGTATTACTCCTATGTTTTCTTGTAGTAGTTTCCTAGTATGTGGTCTCTTGTTTAGGATATTTGACCCATTTTTAGTTGATTTTTGTATATTGTTTCATTATTCTACATATGTAGTTTCCCTGGTACCACTTACTGAAGAGCTATTCTTTTTTCGACGTATGATTTCAGAGTCTAAATACTGTATGTTCTGACTCATTTGTGAAAGCTGAAATAGTTTACCACATAAAAAAGAGAGAGTAGAACAGAGGTCACTAGAGACTAGGAAGGATAGGAAGACTAGAAATAAAGAGAGAATAAAATACAGGTACCAAAATACTGTTACATGGAGAATTATTTCTATCAAGGTAGCATAGTAGAGAAATATAGTCTACAACATTTCTTAAACATTTCAAAATAATAAAGAACAGTTTAATTTTTTTAAAAAAATTCTTTTTAGTTGTAGATGGACACAATAGCCCCATTTTATTATTTTATTTATTATTTTATTTATTTATATGGTGCTGAGGATTGAACCCCACACATGCAAGGCAACCACTGAGCCACAACCCCAGTCCCATGGAGAACAGTTTCGAGGTTCTTAACACATAGAAATGATATTTGATTGTTACACATTGTACATGTACTGAATTACAATGCCATACTTAATAAATAAGTATAAATATTATGTCACTTAAAAATTTTAATGTAAAGGATGTCTCAGAGATATATAGGGAAACATAGCAGTCTAATACATACATAATTGTAGATTGAGAAGGGTTAGAAGCAGAAAAAATATTTCAACAACTAAATGCTAGCACAGCAAAAAAAAAAAAAACAGAATAAGAACATACAAAAATTTTCTCCTCCATAAAATCAATAAGGAGTCTGGCCAAAAATTGCTAGAATAAACATCTTCAGAACTCTAGAAACTAATGAAAGTCTTGGAGCAACCCAGACAGTATTTACTTAAGAAAAATTTTTCTAACTCTGCTCCTTCATAAAAGCAATAAAAACACTATCTAAAAATTGATAAAGTTAACTTTAAATAATTCTAGAAATTTATCAAAGGCTTACCACAATATGTGGAACATTTGAAGAAACAACATCAAAAAAACATATACAGCATGACATTCTAAGAAAAGCAAATGATAGCATTTATGCATACTCTATTCTCAAATCTGTTGTCCCAATTCTGTGCTAGTATTAAAATAATCTCCATGAGAACCACCAGTGTAGAAAATACTATAGGGAAATGAATATATTTGGATCTGTATGAAAGCCCTGTCCTCAGAAACTTTTCACTCTTGACATATCTGTCAGCTCCTCAGTAACTCAATTCTCAGGGAATATCAACATTTGATCTGTTTCAAATTCAGTGCAAACACTAATAATCCTAGGGTATTTGTCAAAAAAATCTGTTGTAATTGTTTAATACTTCAAGGGCTGAAGTGTCAATGTGAGCTGGAGCTAACAAAAAACTGATAAAAAACAATTAAAAATAAAAATTAGCTGAGTGCAGTGGTGTACACCTGTAATCCCAGCAGCTGAGGAGGCTGAGCCAGGAAGATTGTGAGTTCAAAGCCAGCCTCAGCAAAAGTAAGGTGCTAAGCAATTCAGTGAAACCCTGTCTAAAGAAAATACAAAATAGTAAAATAGGGCTGGGAATGTGGCTCGGTGGTTGAGTGCCCCTGAGTTCAATCCCCACTACCAAAAAAAAAAAAAAGGTAAAAATTGGAGCATGATTTTCCATATGGGTGTCAATTAAAATTCCAGTATATCCTGGGAATGTAGGAAGGCCATGCACATGTACATGTGTCCAGCATTCTGCCATTTATAGTTCTGCCTACACAGAGCCTTAATGTCAGCCACAGGTGGAAGGCTCGCATTCTAAAGCATCTGCAATGTTCTAGGGAATGAAAAAGTGATCCGGTAATTTAATACTTAGATTATAATCTAAATATAAAGTTTATAAAATCCAAGATCCCATATCACTCTCTTGATAATATCTCTTTAATTTTTTCTGTATCAGTTCTTTTTAGTTGTACATAATTAAAATTTAATTTGACATAATTATAAAAGCATAAAATATACTGTAATTTAGTGTCCACTACTTCTCTTTTCCCTACCATTCTCCTTCCCCCTGTTCCTTTCCTTTTACTCTACTGATCTTTCTATTTACTTATAGCTTTTTTATTGTTTGTTTGTTTTTAGTCCAGGGATTGAACCTCAAGGTATCTAATCACTGAACCACATCCCCAGCCCCTTTTACTTTTTATTTTGAGACAGGGTTTTGCTAAATTGCTTAGGGCCTCATTAAGTTCCTGAGGCTGGCTTTGAACTTGTGAGCCTCCTGCCTTATCCCCCCACCCTCTACCCAGCCACTGGAATTACAGGTGTGTGCCATTGCACTGCCTATAGTTTTTTTTTTTCTTCTTTCTTTTTGTTTTGTATTTATTGTTTTGTGGATATACATGATAGTAAAATTCACTGTTATAATTTTCATATGTGTACATTGGAATGTTGGGTCAGATTCATTCCACTGTCCATTCCTTTTCTTGTCCTTTCCCCACGAATCTTTTATTTTGATGAAATTCCTCCACTCCTTTTTCCTTTCTCCCCTGTCCCCCATTTTGGAGTAGCTCCACATATGAGAGAAAACACTCAACCCTTGCCTTTCTTAGACTAGCTTATTTCACTTACTATGAAGTTCTCCAGTTCCATCATTTTACCATCACATGCCATAATTTCATTCCTCTTTATGACAAAATGAAATTCCACTATGTATATATACCATGTTTTCTTTATCAATTCGTCTATTGAAGGGCACTTAGTTTGGTTTCATAGCTTGTGATAACACCCTTTAATTCTTTTGTCTCACTGTTTTATGTTTTTATCACTATAGCAATATTACAATCTTTTATAGATTCAACTATCAAGATTCTCTGTGCCAAATCTGAAGAAAATCACACAATTTCCAAAGTGTTTTCATACAAATATATATTCCCAAACAAAAAGTTGACCCTTAGTAATACCTAGTAATGCACCCTAAGTTCTTTATTTGTTTAATAATTCATCTGATTATTATATCTTTATCATTCTTTGAAATTTACTACCCTACATGAGAAAACAAATGCAATAAAGTAGAACATGCAACTTTTGTTATTCCCCATGTAAACCACTGACCTTAAACATATACTGTCTCTTACCTTAACCAAGATTTATTCCCATGCCTATTGTATGGATCCTATTCAATTCTGCATCTTTAAAGAAAATAAAATCCTACATTGACTTCTTTCTCTACCTTCATCTTCTCATCTACAATGGAACAATTTCCAGTCTCCAATGCAATAAAAATCAAGAATAAAAAAAAGATAAAAACTTCCTGTTGGTGAGTGATATTGTCCAAATTATATTGTTATACCGTGTACATGTACTAATATGTAACAAAAAATCCCATCATTATGTACAACTATAGTGCACCAAATAAAAATGTGGAAAGAGAAAAAATATTCAAAATCTTCATTGACTTAATATCTCTAGCTTTGTCTTCTCCTTTATTGACAATGTTTTAAGATCTGTTTACCATTGCCATGTTTTATTTTCTCTTTCTATCTCCATCAACTGAATCGCTCTGATTTCTGTCCAATCATCTCATTAAAATGGCTCTTGGCAAATTCAGCAATGGCCTCTATGTCATTAAACTCAATAGAAGCTTTTAAAAATAGTAGGATCTCAACCTCTCAACAGTATTTCTAAGTGTTAATTCAAATATTTCCAGTCATTATTTTAGTAAACATGTGCCTTTTTTTTGGAAATGAAAACTAGTATTTTTTTCAGTAATGGATTTAAATATAGAATTCTTACAAAAATAATATACTCATAACTATGCAATGTTCTCATAATATGTTTTACCAAATACTATTGCTCATGTTCCTTTCAGGCAGTTTGTATTATGTTTTTGAAAACTGCAAGTTAATTGGGCTAATACTTTAAATCCTACACTATAGTAACTTTCTCTATTTAATCCCATTGTTTATAATTTGATGTATTTTGTACTTATTATATTCACTAAGTGAAGCAATAGGAAAAAAAGAGGATTAAATGTGACCATATTTTTCTAAAAGGGCACAAAGTTTCTTCTTGACCCACTTTTAGACAAAATATAGCCTGAAGCTTTACTAAAATCAAGAATTGCTATATTTAAATTGAGATTGTTCTGTGTAAATTGCATTATAATTCATGTTATTTACCTGATTACAATCTTTATAAATAAACCATTTGCTTATCAATAGATAATGTATATGATGATAGTTTAGAAATGCTGTTTTTATTCCTTGAGTTATCATTATGATGATGTATATCTTTTGTAAAGCTGAAGACCATACAAGACATTTGTACTAAGTTGATTTGAAGAACTCTTACTATGTTACCACTCCGGACTGGTTCAGCTCACCTGATCGGTCAAGGCTTGGTGGTATAATAATAATTCTTGGTGTTGACTATATTCACTCAATTCAGGTTTCCTTCCAAGAGGAGTATTTGAAGTTTTTCATCATTGTCATTGTTATCATTTGTTTTCCTTTGGGAAGATCATAAAGACAATGGAGATTAAATGAAAATAACTGAATCCATGCACATTCATGAGGATAAAAGTGATCGTGACAAGGGTATGATATTACGTTTGTTCTTCAAAACCAAACGTTCTATGTGTTTGGCAACAGCTTTACGTAGAATGAGCAGGAAATGTTTCCATGCTAACCTTGGTTTAATTCCTCTGCATTTAATCATATTTTAATTCATTATACTTCAAAATGTCACTCTCACTGAATAATATAAAAAGATATTTTATATCGTCCTATCATATACAATTCAACTAGCCTAACTTCTAGGGGAACACTTATTCCAACATTCTGGGAAATTTCTCACTGTCATCCCAATGTATACATAAATTCTCTTCTAATTCTATAAAATATTTCCTGAAGTGACTTCTATCTCAGTTTGCCTTTCTATAAATCACCTTCTGTTTGCCATTCCTGTAGTAGGAGAAGTCTCATAGACTTTCCTTTATCAGAAATGATAACATCTTCCAATTTGAGAGAGAAGTGGAAGAATCAGTCCCTATTCTGAAATAACTTACTCTGTGATTAAACCATGTGTCATGGTATCAATAATCCATTTATTCCCTTTCCCTACCAAATAGCAGTGAATGTAACTCAACTCCTTCTGTGCACAGCACTAATCATTGTTGCTTTTTTTTTACTTCTAGCCTTTTATGTTCAACTATATGCACATTACACTGAACTTAACCATGTGTCCACACTCCACGTTTTAAGATTCTGAAAGTCCAAAAAAAAAATCCAGAAATATGTATATTAAATTCTATTGCCTGCCCATGTTACTACTATTTGCCTGTGATCAAGTGTTTCATTTACTACTGTTCTTGTTCTGTATAATATAAGGTAGAAAGGCAAATTTATATTTGAGCCTAGATTCATCTTGAGCAAATGGTCTAACTCTTATAATCTCAATTTCTTTATATGTGCAATGAAAGTTATTATTGGTATCACTCTGTAGGGTTATTAGAAAAGACTGAGCAAGACTATACATTAAATTACTTAGCAAACAGACTCTCAATAGTGATACTTGGTGTTTTAGTGTGTCAGTACATAGCACTTCTAATTCTCATATGCAATTATTGAACCAATAATTAAAAGAGCCAAGGAGTTAAAGACAGGCAACAAAAATTATACTGGGTGTGGTGGTGCAAAGCTGTAATCTCACTGATTTGGGAGGCTGAGGCAGGAGGATTGCAAGTTTAAGGTCAGCCTTAGGAATTTAGCAAGGTTGTAAGCAACTTAGGGAAACTATCTCAAAATAATTTAAAAAAATGGCTAGGTATGTGGTTCAGTGGTTATACACCCTGGGTTCAATAACCAATTTTTTTTAAAAAAATCCCCTTATTACAAATAATATCTAATATTAAAGAATGTGGGTTGGGTCTTTGACAAACAGAAATTGACCTTCTTAATACTCTGCTCTAGAATTAGGCAGACATACCCAACCAGTACTAGGCAGTACTAGATAATCATATAAAGTATGATATTAAAGTATCACATAAAATTTATGTCATGGAAGAACATGGAAAAATATACCATCTCTATAATCAGCCTGACTCCTGTAAGGGGAGAGGGAAAAACATACATACAATGTTCTTATCTAATAATTTCTGAAGAAATTAAGTCATTCTATCTTCCTTAAGGGAAAGTGAATGAGAAGGTGAGAAGATGTCCTTTTTCCTTCAAGTTCCAGGTCATATGTTACCATTTTACTAAATCATTTCAGATTCTTATACTCTGAAATGATTTTTATCCTCCCTGAATCTTCATTGGTCACTCTGTCTGTCTCTCTTAAAGTATAGACCACAATATTCAAAACATGTTCATGATTTTTAATTTCTGTATATTTTTAATTTTTTTTAAGAGAGAGTGAGAGAGAGAGAGAGAATTTTAATATTTATTTTTTAGTATTTGGCAGACACAACATCTTTGTTTGTATGTGGTGCTGAGGATCGAACCTGGGCCGCATGGATGCCAGGCGAGCGCACTACCGCTTGAGCCACATCTCCAGCCCCTGTTTTTAAGTTTTGATCATTCATTTATACAACGTAAATTTTTTGATAACTCACAATGCAGTAAGCAGTGTGCCAAGCATAATTTTAGTCCTCCTGGGGCTTAAAACTGGTAAAGAAGAGAGATAATCATTTCCTTGAGAGCATAGACTGTAGTTTTCCCCTTCTACATATCTCCTTTACTTCTAATATTTTTATAATAAAATTTAATGGAAGAAATGGATCAGAAATTCAAAATAAAATTCATTGTACCAATATACAAAATTGCTCTATTTGAAGTGTCATATTTGAAATTAATAAAATGTTTGCTCAATTCACACTTGAATTTGAACAATCAGTGATCATGATATTCATGCAAAACATGTCCACATACAAAACATAAAATACTATTAAACATAACTAAATTTAATTAGCATAGAGATATTTATACCCTCACAAATCATTTGATGAAATAATTCCAAAACAAGCTGGCATACTCTTATGGATAAAATATATCAATAAATAATTAGGTGAATATATCACTGAATAAGCAACTGCTTTATATAACTGGCAGGTGAGTCTAATAGTCTGAGAAGTTTCACAATTCACAACTTTTCACATAAATACATAAGGTAATTGTTGAAGTAAAAATCACGCCCAGTGTTGTAAAATATTAGGATAGATATCATGCAATCTAACAATACAATTGAAGCTCAATTATTTTTACAATAAAACATAATCTTGACCACTTAGATTCTACAGTATAGATGATTTACTTGTAGATCTTATCAGAATGTCTTTTCCTGGGCTCCAACTCCTAAATTTAAGATGGAACTCTGTTATAAATCTCCTGACACAACTACTAAGTAAAGAAACTCTAAGGTAATACCTAACAAAATTGAGCATAAAAAACCAGAAACATGTAAGAAATTCATCAAGTAATGAATGCATGATGCATTCATGCAATGGAAAACACTCAGCAATAACAAGAAATCAATTACTGATACACACATCAACATTGAAGAATCTCAGTTGAATTACAGTAACTTTTAAAAAATAGATTCAAAATTATTATATACTGTATGCCTCCATATATGACATTCTGAAAAGAATAAAACTAAAAAATATGTGAGGAATTTCCAATGTTTTGACACTGAAGGAAGGATCAACTAGAAAAGAGACACATAGGAACAATTTTGGATTGATAAACATATTCCATAGCTTGTTTGTGGAAGTGATTAGTTGATTATGTTTTTTAAAACTGCAGAGTCTAAAAAGGTAAACTGAAATCTATGTGCTTTATAGTACACATAAATTACGTTTTAAGAATCTGCCTTTAAAAACACAAAACCTACAATTTCACTCTTAGATATACAACCAAGAAAAAAAAAAATATATATATATATATATATGCCCACATGAAGACGTGTTCATGAATCTCACAGCAGTTTTATTTGTAATAACCAAAAACTAAAAAAAAATTCAAAATATTCATCAATGTGTGATGATATTAACAAAATGTGGCATATCCATACAATAAGATATTATCCAGCAAAGGAAAACAATAAGAAATGTACTAATATTATACCAGACACAAACACTGTACACCTCATAAGAAAACTTTTTGAATGATGAATATGTTGATTCCATTGATTGTGGTTATGACCTCCTGAGTATATACATGTCAATATTCATCAAGTATTGCACTTAAAATGTGAACTTTATTTTATATGAATTTATATCTCATTAGAATTAAAATTAATACTATTTAGCACATGTAGGACAAAGATTCTGCTTTTCTAAAAAGTTCCCAAGTGATGTCCCGGTTCCTGCAGTCTTACACAGGACATTTTGAAGAGTAGGACTCCTCTCCAGTATCCAGGTGTTATCTTCTTAATATCCTTATATTTCTGTCTCTGATCACATAGAATTTCCTTGAAGATTTTTATATTCAAGTAACTGCCTTTCTCTAGGCTACTATTGGCTTTCAGTCAAAATGCCTACGATCACTGACTTTTTATTTCTCTTGCTGCTTATTTAGGTAAATCTTAATCATCCTTCATAACTTACCCTAATGGTCACTTCCTTGAGAGGATTTCCCTGATATACTCATATAAACTAGGAACCCTGATATGGATATACTCTCTGAAACTTTATCCTAGAAAAGCACACTATAGTAAATAGAAAATAATATTTAAAAATATTTATACAAGAAAATATTTATGCTGCTGTTTGAAGAGAAGCAATTTTCATTAGAAAACATTTTGAATGTTAAAACATTAAATGCGTTTTTTCAAAAGAATATTTTAATTCCTTTGGAATTTAAATTTTTCCTACAAAAATTGTGGAGGGATTAAACTTGTAGTTCAATTGTTGATAAAAGATTAATGAATCAAGTATAAAAATAACAAGGAGGGGGAAAAAGAATGGCTTTAAGCTAGATTACTGAGAAATCCAAGCAGCCTTCTCTATTGTTTGTCAAGTCTTCTCTAAGGGAGAACAGAGGTCACTGAATAGAATCCAAAGGCAGTTTAAATCCTTGCTTTAACACTATTCCTGTGACCCTCTAAAAAACATTTAACCCATCTTCACCTTATTCACTTCATCTATAAAATGTTATTATCCCTCTGAGCTACCACCGGAAGTAATTATGAGAATCAAGTAGATAACACTTATAAATATGTTGCTAATTATAAATTGTGTCAAACTGTGAATTAATTCACTGACTCAATGTAAGGGTATTTTCATTTTAAGAGCTAACATTATATATTCCAAATGTCTGGCTCTGGGACAAGATCACTAAATATACTACTGTTCTGAGTACATTTTGAAAATGGAGTGCTAGTAAACTTTAAAATGCCTTTCCCGCCTCTGCTCTGAAGATTAGACCGTGTCCCCACTTCCCTGACTTTCTACATAACAAATCATACAGGAAAAGAAGAAAGGGAAAAGGTTACTATTCCTTTTTGAGGGTAGAAACTGGTTAAATGTGCCTTTTATGGTTAATTTTTCATGGAGTTCTAATAGGACTCAATAAAGCTTATATTTTTATTGCTACCCTAACAAATTAGCTTAAAATAGCATCTACCTATTTTATCACAATTTGGTAGAAATGCAACACGCATCTCCCTGAAGTAAACTCAAGGTGTCAACAGAAAACTGTGTTCATTATTTAAGTCTATAAGAAAGATTCTGCTTCCAAGCACTTTGATGCTGTTGGCACAGTGTCAGTCTTTGTGTTTATACAATTGAATCCCCGATCCAATGCTGGCTATTGGCCAGAGGTCATTCTCAACTTGCAAAAACCAACCACATTCTTTAGCTTGTAACTCCCTTCCATTTTCAAAGAGGATTAAGTCCTTTTCTTGCTTAGAATTGGTTTGAATTTTTCTGCCTAATCTTTTATACTCCAAATGGGAGAAGCTTCTCGGTTTATGTCTCATGTGAGTAGATTAGACGCACTTATAATTTATTCTCCCAATTTGAAGGTTTGTACATTTAATTGAACATGGAAAATAGCCTTTCCCAGGTAAGTTAATATATTTACAAGTTCTGAAAATTAGAATGTGGACATTTTTGAGCAGCCATTATTTTGTCTATTATACAATCTCTGTATTATATGCTTGATTTTCCCCCACCAAATGGAACATTATTTGATGTAATTGGTCATATGTTTGAACGAACATGTCAATATCACATAAGCAACAGTGACAACAAATATTCCAATTCTTTCCTTTATTAAATCCATGAAAATCACCCTTTTTGTAAGTATAAGAGTCTGCTACCTATCTGAGAAGAAAAAGCAATAAAGACTAGGTCACTTTCCAGTGGTGACAACCTTTCCAAGAGAACTTGCCTCTAGAAAAGGATCTCCTTCATCCTTCTCCAGAAGAGAAGAGGAAATACAAGAAGAAGAGCCTGGTGCAGAGCCCCAATTCCTATTTCATGGATGTGAAATGCCCGGGATGCTATAAAATCACCACAGTTTTTAGCGATGCAAAAACAGTAGTTTTGTGTATTTGCTGCTTCACTGTCCTCTGCTAGCCTATGGGAAAAGAGAAGCAAGACTTACAGGAGGATGTTCCTTCAGGAGGAAGCAGCACTAAAAAAAACCTGAATCAAGATGAGTGGGAAAACATCCCAATAAACACATGTTGGATATTAAAAAAAAAAAAAAAAGACTAGGTCAAAGGACAGCGAAGTAGCAGTTCTCCATTAAAAACAAGTATGTGGAGGGCTGGGGTTATCGCTCAGCAGTAGAGCACTTGCCTAGCATGAGTGAGGCCCTGCCTTCGATCCTCAGCACCACATAAATATAAATAAATAAAATAAAGATATTGAGAACTACAACTAAAAATATTTATTTAAAAAAGTGTGTGGAGGATCCTTTAAAAATTAAAAATAGAACTACCATATGGATCCACTAATCAATCTTACTCTTAATTTTTTTTCTCTCTCCCTCTCTCTCAGACACACACACACACACACACAATTACAGAAATCAGGATCTCAAAGAGATAGTCAAAATAAGAATATAACCCAAATGTCCTTTGATAAGTCAAAAGATAAAGAAAAGTGATATATTTGTGACACCCATACACTGGAATATTTTTCAGTCCCTCTAAAGAGGTGAATCCTGTCATTTGCAAAAACATAGATGAATCTGAAGGACATTTTTCTTAGTGTAATAAGTCAGTCACAGAAAGACAAATGCTGTGTGAGTCCACTTATAGGAAGTATCTAAAATAGTTCAACTTACAGGAATAATGATTAGAATGGAGGATGCTGGGGGCTGGGAGGAGGGAGACATGGAAATTTGTTGTTTAAATTTCAGTTATGCAATATGAATAAATTCTAGAGATCTGTTGAACAACACTGTGCCTATAATTAGTAGTAGTGTATTGTACACTTAAAATGCATTAAGAGGGAAAATCTCTGAAATGTAATTAATATAAAGAATAAAGAAGTTTCCAATACTGGGTCAGTTCTCCCAGATAATTGAAATTAGCCTATTTTTATGAATTTGCAATTAGTTGTAGGTTCCTAAAATATTCACTCAAAAAAGTAGAATAAAAATGTATTTCAACTTAGACTTTCATATTTAATAGGGAAAAAACAGAGGACTTCTCATTTCTTTGATCCAAGATTATTATTATTTTTTTCTATCAGGGGTTGAACTCAGGGGCACTTCATCATTGAGCCACAGCCACAATCCTATTTTTTGTGTTTTATGTAGAGACAGGATCTCACTCAGCTGTTTACTTACTGCATTGCCTTTTGCTGAGGCTGGTTTGGAACTTGTGATTCTCATGTTTCAGCCTCCTGAGCCACTGGGATTACAGGTGTGAGCCACTGTACTCAGCCCAAGATTAATTTTTAAGATAAACTCTATGGGTGTGTAAGTCACAACTTGAGAAAGAAACTAGAAGAAAATTTGGGAAACAAAAAGATTAGCTACTTCTCTAGCATAAAAGGAACAGAGCTAATAGAATACTAGGCCCAACACCTAGAACACTGAATATTTATTAGTAACATCAAAATTGCTCTCCTGGAGTCTAAATTAATGTGATTAATACATCTGATCAAACTATAAATCCCAAAGATTATATGTACATTAATAGCAAAGCTGATTTAATCAGAAAAAATTACATATCTCAGAAATGATAAAATACATTAAATATGTGTGCTTCATCTGTATTATGAGATGGAAAATTCAAAAGGAAAGATATTTTGTACAATCCAAATCCAGGGAAGATGTTTCATATAGATATTTTATGCGATGCTAAGAATAGAACCCAGTGCCTCACACATGTAAGGCAAGTACTCTACCACTGAGCTACAACCCCAGCCCTGGTATTTCAATTTAAACTGATAAGAACAGATACTACACTTGATCTTAGCCAAAAGGCCGAGAAACGATAATGGGTATTTCAATTTAATGAACTGCTCAGGTATCTTTTTTCAAACCTTAGTTCTTAGTTTATTTATGCTTTCCATAGCTTCTTAAATTGAATTATGTTTTATTTTTAAGTCTTCTTGTATTAAAAGAAGAACATTTAAATCTATTGATTTTTCTCTACTGAATTTGTCACAATCTTGATGGTTTAAAATGCAATGTGGTTAACTCTTGTAGTTTTTCATAAAATTAAAATTTAAGTTTTGGTTATTGTTTCAATATTTCCAAAAAGCATTGTTTTATATGCTGATTTTTTTCTTAGAGAATTCATTGCTAGTTGTATTTTCTCTATAGGTTCTGTATAATTTGTGATTGTTTGCTGTGTTAATTCATTTTTTATGTTATCATTCTGCTATTAGGAAAAATGGCATGTGTCCTTTTATTGTATTTCTAAATACTTTCCATTAATATGTAGGAAAACCATTGTTTTTTTTATATTAACTTTATAATGAACCAACATACAAAATTCTGTCTCCAGTGGTTTTTCAGTTGGTTTGTATTTTGGAATCTTCTTTTTCTTTTTAAAAAAATTTTCTTTATTTAAATTACATCTATTTTGCCTTATACATGAAAATAGGAAAATTTCATATATTGGTTTGCTACCATGTATTGTTTTTATATATATATATATATGCAATTCATGATGTTCAAATAAGGTTAAACATATATAGTGTCTGAACTTTTATATTGAAAACTCTCAATTTTTTTTTTTAATCTAGCTTTTTAAAATGTGCAGTACATTATTGTTTTCCATCATCATTCTACTATGTATACCAGAACTACTTCCTCCTATCAAATTATAACATAGCACCTATTAATCAACTTTTACCCATTCCTCCCTTACCCCTTCCCTTCCTCCTACCCCCTTTCTGTCCCCAACCTCTGATAACTACCATTCTATTCTCAATTTAGTTGAGATGAACCATTGTAGATTTTATATATGAGTGAGGTCATGTGGTACTTGTCTTTCTGCACCTGGATTAATTCACTTATATAATCAATGTTTCCATGTACATAATTGTAAATGGCAGGATTTCATTATTTTGTATTGATGAATAGTATTCTATAATGTCTATATACCACATTTTCTTTATCCGTTATCACTTTATGGGAACATAGGTTATTTTCCTTTCTATGCTATTGTCAATTATGCTACAATAAACATGGTATGGGTTTCTATATATACCTAATCCAAACCATCAAAATCTATACATAGTGATTATTTTCTGTTCTCTTTTCTACTATGTTCACCCTTTATTTTATTATCATGTCAATTTGATATTCAATTGGCTAGCTTTTTCAGATATTTCACTTTTATACTTTTTAGCTGTCAATGTACTTTTATTTATATGTGGTCCTGAGAATCAAACACAGTGCCTAACACATGCTAGGCAATCACTGAGCTACAACCCCAGCCCTCGTTTCTGATTTTAATGAGAACATTTCTAGTATTTCAAAATTGAGCACATTAAGGAAGTGTCTATCTATTCCTAAGCCACCAAGAGTGAAAAAAAAAAATACCACAAAAACTCTAGATTGCTGCAATCAGGTGGAAAAACACTGGAAAGGTCTTAAGTTAGGAAATTACTTGGAACTGTTACTTGAGAAACAACAAAAAACTGAAAAGAAAAGCATTCAAAAGGCTCATCACAGTGAATTCACACAGTGGAAGAATAATGGCAGATGAGGTCAGAGTGACAAGTAAGAGCAAAACTTCTGTTTTCCTCTCTGAAGTAGAGAGGTCCTGATGTTTGCATCTGGCCCTATTCACTGACCCTAGATAGGTAGTCAAAAAGCTACAAGAGTCTACTCCAGGAAACATATATAAATTAATTCCTGGGGGAAAACAGAATAGACAATTTGTTGCTTTGGAAGCTTCCAGTTAGTTGGGAAAGTGATTCCATTCTATAACTCAAATTACTTTGCCTTTGTTAGAAATCCATAAGGACAGCATCCAATGCTGTCCAGATCAAGAACATGCCAGAGTTGGTGTTGGAGACTCCCTTCCAATACTTTTACTTCTTAAATGATTGACTAAACTTCAGATCTTACAAAATACCCAAGAATTTGCTCTTTTCCAGATCCTGTTGCCCTGAGGTTGCATTCACTAACTTTCCAAGCATATGAGCCCATTCAGAGACTTGTGGGTTACATTGAACTTGTCTCAATGGTTAATGTTCTGTATTGTATCTTGAAAAAAATAATTAATGTAACTACTGTGGATAATATCTTTCTCCAGAATCTACACTTGATATTTTTTGCTTCATTTTATATTCCCTGGAACTGAAGGGAGGAGAAATGTTAAATATGTTTATTTGGTCTGTTATTTCAAACTAAAAGTCTAAAGAGCATCATCATTTTAAATATATCATGAATAAGGAAACAATGTAATACTCTTGGGTCACATAAAATAGAATAAATCACATATTCTCAGAAGCAAGAGACAGAAATTGAGGAAAAAAACTAACAGATTAAAGGTACAGATTATCTGAGGTAAGCAATAGAGAGGGGTACACTATAAATGCCATAAAAGAATTTAAAATAGCCCAAGATATAGTATTAACCTAAACTGCAAAAACTGAACCAGTCATGGGGAATTAAGTATTTATGATAGCTTTGAAAATACTATTCTAATATTAATGAATATTATCACCACAGAACACACACACACACACACACACATGCACACACACATGCATATACACACAAACACACTCACCCCAACCTCAAATCCTTCACTTGTATGGAACAGCACACTTTTCTGGCTAAATACACAGCTTTGAGCATGCACATGATCATAAGAAAGACAACTGAAATCCATTCACCAAGCCATTATCAGTTATCCTTGTCTGTTACATCTACTATGTGGCTATCTTCATGATGAATAGCCATGTTAAAGTAAATTATGGGTGGATAGCAGCAAAAAGACAGTTTAATAGATAGAGTTCTTCATTTATTTTCTATTCTGTTACCTAGACAACTACTCCTTAGAATTTCTAATGTAACATATTTGCTGTTGTCACATAGCCTTCTAAACAAGGGGAAATGGAAAACTAAAGAATTGCAAGCAACAGTTGAGATTATATTTAAAAGTAAAAATAAATGACTTTTTCTATAGTAACTGGAAAACTTCTAAAGTAAACATTGGTTAAGTGAGTCATCAAGTCTAGCTATGTCAACTCATATTCAATTTTTATTTTTTTAAAAATACATATTTAATTCTTCCTTAGAATTTATTTTTCATTCATACATAATAGCTTAGTTCAGAGTTTTTAACAATGACATTCATTTTCCTAGGTTTACTATACTGAATATGTATGTAACTTCCAGTTGTTTTAGATGTCGATGGACCTTTTTTAATTTTGAAAATGTTTTTTAGTTGTATATGGACTCAAAGCCTTTATTTATTTTTATGTGGTGCTAGGATCAAACCCAGTGCCTCACACTGGCAAGGCAAGTGCTCTACCACTGAGCTACAGTGCCAGCCCTGGCCTTTATTTTATTTATTTATTTTTATGTGGTGCTAAGTATTGAACCCAGTGCTTCACACATGCTAGGCAAGCTCTCTGCCACTGAGCCACAACCCCAGCCTGAAACTTCCATTTTTTTATGAAAAATCCAGAGAAATATACAATATTACATATACCATTGTTTTAAATGTATTTGAGTATATGTGTTAATCCACATAATTGATTAGTAAATTTTTTTCTTTAATTGTTCAACATTTTTATTATCCTATATTCCATTTCAATGATCTTTACTAAATCATATTATTCCTTCTGCCTAGAATTTTTTGAAAATTCATGTCTTAATTTGGCTATTTCTCATGTGTCTTTCAAACTATAGACTTCATGTCTCTTTCTTAGGAAATGTTTATGAGTGCCGGGTAGACATTTATCTTTCATAAGACGTTCTTACATAATATACTCATTGCCATTTCATATATATTTATTTCATCTTTTCCTTAAAGTCTGTTTGTAACACTAAATAGTAAGTTATATAAAGGCAGGGACAATGTGTGCTCGAGGTCACCATTGAATGCTTACAGACTAACCAAAAATATGGCATAAGCAGCAAGAATGAAATAAAGATTTGGTGAATGAATAAATGAATCAACATAGAAATGATTAATATATATATATATATATATATATATATATATATCATATATTTTATACACATATATACATATACACATATGGATATATAAAACTCTTGAGTTTTACTTTTTGGTGGGATGTCATCATATTAAAACTTTCAAGTAAAGGAAATGATTACAGTGTATAAAGAGAGCCTAAAGAATGGGAGAAAATTTTTGCCAGCTATTTCTCAAATAGAGGATTAATATTGAGATTATAGGAAAAACTCAAAAATCACCTAAAAACCCAAATAACCCAACTAATAAATGTGGAAAAGAGTTAAACAGACATTTTTCCAAAATACAAACAGGTAATCAAATTGTGAAAAAAATTTCGATATCCTTAGTATTCAGGAAATGCACTCTAGTTAGAATAGCAATCATCAAGAATACAAATAATATAAAATGCTGGTGAGGATGTGGGGAAAAAGGTATACTCATGCATTGTTGTTTGTATTGCTAATCTGTATAGCCACTCTGGGAAGCATATAGAGATTCCTTGAAAGATTAGGAATGAAATAACTATATGATCCAGATGTTTCCCTCTTTGGTATATATTTAAAACATTTAAAATCAGCATACTACAGTGGAACATGCATGCCAATGTTTATAGCAGCACAATTCACAATAGGAAAGTTAAGGAACCAGCCAAGGTATCCATAGATAGATGAATGGATTAAAAAATGTGGAATATATATACATACAATGGAGGTTTAATCAGCCATAAAGAAGAATGAAATTATTGTATTTCCCAAGTACATAGATGGAACTGAAGACTATCATTGTAAGTGAAATAAGCCAGACACAGAAAGTGACAGGTTGAATGTTTATTGTCATATAAGGAAGTTAGAGCAAAGTAAGGGAGAAAGGAGGCCTGGATCTCAAGAAAATAGAGGAAATAACAAATAGAGGAAGGATATTGAAAGGGAGGGAAAAGGGGTAGGGCAATGGAGGAACTGTGGAATAAAACTGATCAAATGATGCTATGTACATATATAAATAAACTCAGTGAAATCCCACCTTTATGTATATCTATAAAGCATCAACTAAAAAATAATAACTACATAAAAGGAAGTCCAGTAGAGTAAGTTAAGGAGAATAGTGAAGGAAGGAGGAGAGGGAAACAGAAAGAGCTTGGGACTAAAAGTGAGCAAATTAAATTCCATACATGTATGAATATGTCAAAATGAATCCTATTATTATGTATAACCATAATGCATTAAGAAAAGCATAAAAAATCAGAATGTTTCACCAAAAATGTAGAGAAAATTGCCTATTCCTAAATAGAAAATTGCCCTTATAGAGTATTTATATCCTCTATTATTGTGATAAGAAACATTTTTTTAAAGAGAGAGAGAGAGAAATTTTAAATATTTATTTATTTATTTTTTAGTTTTCGGTGCACACAAGATCTTTATTTTATTTTTATTTTTTTATGTTTTGCTGAGGATCGAACCCAGAACCCCGCACATGCCAGGCGAGCATGTTACTGCATGAGTCAGATCCCCAGCCCAAGAAACATTTTTAGAAAAGCAAATATATAATTTTCTTAGTCTCAGTATATTAAACACAAATCCGTATACTTAACAAAAGTTTGGTATTTAATACATAAAATGTATTTAATTTGTTTAAATCAATATGTAATTATTAGATTGGAAAGGGTGGACTCCTTTGGAAACTTTCAGTTCCCACAGAAGAGAACATTTCATTATGTAAAAATTGTCAGATGCACTTAGGAAATAAAGGGATGAATGTGGAGACCTATATATTTAAAATCATCTCATTGCATAATCCTAAATATCTGCATATCCCTATGTTCAGGAGAATAAGAATTCCATCTGTCACAATTCCATTAAACAGGAGTTCATTTGAAGTTATTGATGTAATTGCAGACTCTCTTAAAGGTGCATTTTAACCCTTGCTAATAATACTGCTTTTAATATTGACCTATCATATGAAAATAATTATTTTTTCACCTATGGTTAAAAAAATGGAATGATTCTTGTGGCTATAGTTATTATTAATATTACATTGTTAAAACTGAGCTACCCCCTAATGTGCATAATGGCTAATTAAACTAATCTCACTCAGAAATATAGCAAGGACATTTCTACTCCATACCCCATTTCCTTCCCGAACTCAGGCAAACATCCATAAATCATATTAGATGCTTTAACATGAAATTAAGTTATCTGAGAATTATATTGCATTAGATTAATACTGAGATAAAAGTAAATGTTAAAATTTAATATTAGTCAGATATGTGTGTGTGTGTATATATAAATTTGTTTACCTTTTCAGAAGCTGGAGAGTACACAGTGATGTCTTCAGGTTGGAGAGCTGGAGGAACCAGTATCAGCTCATCCCAAATATCTGGAGCCTCATATGGATCCACCCAAGATAAATATGGTGCTTGCATCCTCTGCATTGGCTTCCTTCTTGTGCCACCTTTTCTTTCTTCCAGGCCTTCAGCCTACAGGACTGTGCCACCCACATTCAGAGCAGATCTCCCCCCTCAGTTTGCTGTCCCACATACCAATCACTTCTGGAAACACCTTATTTACACACTCAGAAATCTTTTAATCTTAGGCATCTTGTAATCAAGTTGAGAATTCAGATTAACCATCACAAATTTCATTCAACAAAATCTCTTAGCTAGATGTAAAAAGAACAAGGGCCTGAGAGTTGGTGCCGGTGTTTAAACTTATATGTTGTCATTAAAACATGAAAGAAAACAAATGCCAAAATGCTGAATGTTTTCTTTGATATAAGGAGGCTGATTCATAGTGGGGTGGGGGGAGCATGGGAGTAATAGACGAACTCTAGATAAGGCAGAGGGGTGGGAGGGGAAGGGAGGGGACATGGGGGTAGGAAAGATGGTGGAATGAAATGGACATCATTACCCCAAGTACATGTACGAAGACATAATGATGTGACTCTAATATGTGTACAATCAGAGATATGAAAAATTGTGCTCTATATGTGTACTATGAACTGTAATGCATTCTGCTATCTTATATAACAAATTAATTAGAAAATATGAAAGAATATCCAATAAAATGTATCAGTGGATTAAGGTTCCAATCTAAACCTATCCCTGGGTTTTCTGGATAAATGTATGAAATGACAATAAATATATTTATATGTAAGTTAAATATACATTAAAAATTTTACTTATAGATTTCTTTGAAAAGATCTGAAAAAAAAAATCCCCAAATCCAGATGGGTTACTTGGTGAATTCTACCAAGTATTTATTTAAGAAATAATACTAGGCTGGAGATATCAATCAGTTGGTAGAGTGCTTAGTGCTTGCTCACATGCACAAGGCCCTGGGTTCAATTCCCAGCACCACAAAAAAAAAAAAAAAAGAAAGAAAGAATACAATTTGACAAACTCTTCTAGGAAACTGAAATGAAAGGAAAAGTCTCCAATGCATTCTATGAGGCCAGTAATTACCCAAACATAATAAAAGAATAAAAGATATTTTAATATCTTTATAGACCAATACTCCTAATGAAGTAGATGCAAAACTCTAAAAATTTCAGCAAATCAATTCATCAGTGTATTAAAAGGATAAAATGTCACAACCAATGAGCTTTATCCCAAGAATACAAATTTGATTTAACAGCAATCTAACAACAAATATAGTTCACTATATTAACAGAGCAAAAAACCCAAATCATGACTGTCTCAATAGATGCATAATAAGTATTTGACGAAATTCACATCGATTCCTGAAATAAGAATCACTGCATACTGAGAATTGAAGAGAACTTCCCCAACCCAATGAAGAAAATATATTAAAAACTTCAAATAACATTGTATTTAATGGTAAAAGACTGAATACTTTCTCCCAAAGTTCCCTAAGAAGACAAGGATATGTTCTCTTTCTATTTCCACCTGACATTGTTAGAGTAGTTCTGCATAGTTTAATAAGAAAATATAAAATGAAGACATCCAGTTTGGAAAAGAACTGGAATTATCTTTAATCTCAGATGAAATCATGTAATTATCTATATACAAAAACCCTATAGATTCTTCAAAAGTGCTATTAGAAAATATAATTTAATTCAATAAGTTTATAAGATAATTACTATATAAAATATATCAATATATGACTAATGTAAAAATTTTCATATAATGTGTATGCTACCATGATTCCTCAGTATATGGTTCATATTATTCTCTATAAATTCAATATTCAAATTTATTTTAGCAACTGATTTTTTTTACATGGTACTCATTAAGTACTCAACTTTTATTTTGGGTGTCAGTTGAAACTTTTTTAAAAATTTTATTTATTTATTTTAACTAGGTATATATGAGAGCACAATGCATTTTGATTCATTGAATACACTTGCAGCATGATTTTTCATTTCTCTGATAGTATACAATATAGTGTCATACCACAATGTTTGTATAAATTAACAAGGTAAATCTAATATTTACACAGAAATGTAAAAGATATTCCATGGCAAAATTTTAAAAGAAAACCAAGTTGGCATACTTACACTATTTGATTTCAAGTGATATTATAAAATTTAGTAGTCAAGACATTGTAATTTTGGCAAAATATTAGGTAGATCAATAGAACTGATAGAGAGTTCAGAAATAGATCCATACATAATCTTTTGACTTTTTATTTTTTTAATATTTAATTTTTGATTGTAACTGGAGACAATATCTTTATTTTATTTATTTTATGTGGTGTTGAGGATTGAACCGAGGGCCTCCCACGTGCTAGGTGAGCGCTCTACTGCTGAGCCGCAACCCCAGCCCCTTGACTTTTAATAAAGTTAGTAATTAAAATAGAGAAAGATTTTTTTAACAAGTTGTGCTAAAATAATTGAATAGTCACATGCAAATATGAATAAATATCTACTTTTATTACAATATACAAAAATATTCTCAAAATGGATCATAGACTTAAATGTAAGCTAAAACTATATAACAGCTACCTAACTATATGATAAAAAATATAGACAAAAATTTTAGGATGCTTGAGTTTGTCAAATATTCAATATGATATAATTTGATAAAAATGAAGAGAATGTTAGTAAATTAAGTCAAAATTAAATGAAATACTTAAAAAAAACTAAGAAATTAAAAGTAAAGCCACACAGTGAGGTAAAATACTTGCAAACATATATACAACAAAGACACTTCATCTCCAAACTATGAAGAATTAATAGAGTTAACTAAAAATAAAATTAATAAAAATGACAAGAGAAGTAAATAAATACTTCATAAATGGTGAATAAGCATATGAAAATTGCTAAAACTAGAAACACCAACTATAACAAGTGTTTGGAAGAATGTGAAGTAACTACAATTCTCATACAACATTTGAAAACAATTTGGTAGAACCTATATTAACCAAATAATACAGTCATTTAATGCCAAGCTGCTTATTCAAGAGAAACAGAAGCATGGTCAATCAAAAGACTTGTGTGGGAATATGAGTATCTGTTTTATTTGTAGTAGACCAAAACTGGGACCATCACAAATGTCATCAACAGGTAAATGAATAAATACCTTGTGGTATATCCATACAATAAAATGCTACTCAGTGTAACAAAAAGAAAGCAAACATGGAGGAAACCTCAAAATCTTAATACAAAAGGATTCAGACAAAAAAAGGAGTATATACTTGATTTCATTTATATAAATTTCTGGAAATAAAAACTAATCTATACTGGCAAAAAGCAAAAATGTTTAGTGGGGCAAAAGTGGGGTAGAAAAGGATGTTAAGGATTACAAAGTAGCAGGAGAAAACATTTGATAGTGAATTACACATTCATTTTCTTGATTGGATATATAATATATATATATATATATATATATATATATATATATATATATATATATATATATATATATAATATATATATATATATGATAATTTATCATGTTTTACACTGTAATATATGATCAACTTACTGTAGGCAAATTGTAGCTAACAAACCTGTAAAAGTCATTAAACAATAAAATTCTACACATACAATCTAATGAAAGCAAAGAGTTAACAAAATTTTACTTACAACTAATTTAACCTCAGTCAAGTTATCTTATGTAGCCTTCACGTTCCAATCTTTTTTAATATTATTTTTTAGTTTTTGGTGGACACAATATCTTTATTTTATTTTTATTGTGGTGCTGAGGATTGAACCCAGCGCCCGACGCATGCCAGGCGAGTGCGCTACTGCTTGAGCCACATCCCCAGCCTCCCAACCTTAAAACAAGGACAAAATAGTGATCTCCAAAATATTGTCAGGTTGCTAAATAAGATAAAGCATTTAAAAATAGATCCCTGTGCCAATTATATAATAATAATAATAATAATAATAATAATAATAATCAATAATCAATAAATACTAGCAACTATTTTTTTCTTAGATTTTATTATGGCAAACATATATCCGTATGCAAAAAAAGAATAAAGGAAGCATTTCTCTTTCTTTAGAACATTTGGATTAGAACATTTTCCAAAGTTTGGGAAACTTCAAACTAACAATTAAAGAAATAAAGATTGGTTATTACTTTAGAAACAATTATTATTAGAAACAAATATTAATTATTAGAAACAAATATTAATTATCCACAAATGGAAACATCCTTAAGCCAGAGATCTTGGGATTTCCAGAACTCATGGCTAAACATAAGGTCACATTTCATATTTAAAAAAATACAGGTGTAATCAAGCTACCATGAACAAAAGTCAGAAAACAAACAGAAAAACTTGTACTTTTAGATTGAAAAAATTAAAAAGAAATAACACACAGGAAAGAAATATCAAAGTCATACATCTTTGAAACTAAAATATCAGATCTCAATGGACAGGTTAAGAAAATTAACAAATTGCAGATGAATGAAGATGAATTTGAAATTACATAGGATATCCCTCATTCTCATCAGCATAAAAACATGCTGTAAGATATTTTACATTATTAAGAAAAATCAGAAAAAAAAAAGGAAATCAAAAAGAGGATCTCGGGAAAATGAAGTGAGTTCAGTAGTGTTGAGGTGAGGGATGAAAGAGGAGGGGAAATGAAAGAACTAGGGAATACAATTGTCCAAACTATGTTATATGCATTTATGAATATAGTCCAATGCATTCCAATTTGATATGTAGCTATAATATACCAGTTAAAAGTGATAAATAAATAGAAGATCAACAGAGTAGAAGAAGGGAAACAGGGGGATGAAGGAGGAGAGGGAAGAGGGAATAAAATGGAGCATATTCCATACATGCATTATTATGTCAAAATTAACCCCAATATTATGTATAATGCATTTAAAAAATCATCCGGCACAACAAACACTTCCCACTGGTCTTGCTGTTTCTGCCCTTGTTCCCTTACAATCCTTCCTCAACATGTAGCAGTGTAATACTTATAAAAAATAAGCCAATTCACATCAGTACTCGAATTGATATCCTTAATATCTAAATAATATTATTTAGAGACTAAAGGTGAATATTTTACTGGAACCATCAAGGTACTACTTGCTCTCATCCTTTGTTACCCCTCCCACCTCAACTCCATACCACTGACTCCGTTTTTCTCCTTTCCAAGCCCACTATTTTTGCCATCTGCCCTTGGATAAAGCAGTCAGACTTTCATGTCTTCTCAGTGATTTTACTCACAGTTCCATCTGCCTGTTTTCATCAGCTTTTTCATCACCACAACCAAAAGACCTGCAAGAACAATTAGAGAAGAGGAAAAGCTTATTTGGGGTACCCAGTTTCAGAGGTCCATAGATGTCTGAATCTGTTGTTCTGGGTCCGAGAAGAGTCCGTTGCTCATGAGGGAAGAGTATGGAAGAGGAAAGCAGTTCAGGACATCACACCCGCAAGCACAGAGAGCTCTCACTCACTGGCTCACCAGGGCCAAAATATAGACTCCAAAGGCACGCCCCCAGTGATCCACCTCCTACAGCCACACCCTCCCTGCCTACAGTTACCACCCAGTTAATCCTTATCAGGAATTAATGCACTGATAGGTCAAGGCTCTTGATGATGATTTCACCTCTAAACAGTCTTGCATTGTCTCACACATGAGCTTTTGGGGCCACCTCAATAACATATCTGAATATTCTTCCCATAATTAGCCACTTACTTCCATATTCTACTTTCTGCAAATCTCTGATAGACTCTTTGCTTTTGTTGTGGTAAAATATATACATCATAAAATTTGCCATTTTAACCCTTTCAGTCATACAGTTGAGTGGCATTAGGTACATTTACAATATAGTGCAACACTCACCACCATCCATCTACACAATTATTTCATCTTATCAAATGAAAATTCTATACCTACCAAACAATATCTTCCTCGCCCAAGTCCCGGGAAGCCACTCTTCTATTTCTTTCTCTATAAGTTTGACTTGACTGTTGTAGGTACTTTACAGAAGTGGAATCATACAATATTTGTCCTTTTGTGACTGATTTATTTCCTTTAGCAGAACACCTCAAGCTCAATCCGTGTTGTAGCAAGTCTCAGAATATCCTTTAAGGCTCAATAAAATTCCATTTTGTTTTCCTCTTTACCAGTTAATTTACATTTGTGTCAACCATTCTGTATAACAGTTAACATACACTTATATAGTCTTTTATTTTACTTACATATTTCATTAATTTTATCACAACACTTATCATCCTGTCATATTATTTATTTAACATTTAAGTTTACTGAAAGAGAACAAAATACTAAAAATGAATACCATGTAATATTGAACAACTGGCATAAACATTAGTGTAATAACTACCCAAATCAAGACATAGAATCTTCCCAATTTTATCACAAAATTTCAATCTATGCCTTGTAAAACATGAGCCTACCCTCTTCCTTAAGCTAACAAGCACACTAATTTTTATAAAAGCATATACATTGTTTTATCTAGCTTTCACATATATCTCTACAATTTAATTTTGCATCTTTGATCTTTTAAACCCAGTGTACTTCTATGTTTGCATTTGTGTTTGGTTTTCTCTTCAACATTATTTTTAGGATGTACCTGAATTGTTTTATGCAGCTCTAATCTAATCAACTGTATTACTATATATTATCTGAATACATAAATACACTAAAGTTTATTTATTATTGTATACTTTATGAGCATTTGGTAAAATCAAGTTTGTAGCATCTGTACAAATTCTTATAAATGTACCTGAAGTGTACATGCCCACATTTTTCTAAAGGATTTGCTCAGGGATAGAATTTGTAAACATTTGATGTACCCATTTTCAATTTTACTGGATATTATAAACTATTTTTCGAGGTGGGTTTACTAGTTTATATAATCCCACAAGCTATATATATAAGAAAACTCATCACTATACATTTTATAAACACAGATTTTATCTGAGTACAGATTTGAAACAAACTTAATAAGGTTAAACTGAGATTCATATGTAAAATTGTATCATAAATATATTAAAGAAAATGTATTCTTCTTCTTACATATACAGCATATGTAATAATTACCACACAATAAAGCATAAATTAGGTCTCAAGAAATTTTAAAGGACCAATATACATTGCACATGATTTACCACAATGCAATGTGATTTCTTTGAATTAAAGATCTATATAAAAGGGTTAATAAAAACTCAAAACATTAGTAAAATTTAAAATATGCTTCCAAATTTAAGAAGAAATCATAATGGAAATTGGAAAATCTTGAGATCTGAATGAAAACACTGCACATCAAATTGACAATATTACATTTGAAAACTTATGGAGTACAATGAAGCTAAAGCAAATATTCAAGGAGAAAATGTTCCCTTAAAGTAATTATAAGGTAGAAAGGAAATGCTGAAGATTCATGAGCTAATTATCTGACTTAAGATTTGTACAATATCAACCAAATCAATCCAAAGAGAATAGAAGAAATATAAGCAATGACAAAAATAATGAGGTAGAAAATAATGATAAAATAGGATCAAAATATCAAGAACTATATTTTTGGCAAAACTAATGAAGTAGACAAATCTTTGTAATAAAGAACAGAATAGTATTGAAAATGTTAAGAAGGGCATAACTATAATATAGCAGTTATGGAAAAATAACAATTCAATATCATGATTAACCCTAGGCTTATAACCATCAAAACTTATATAAAGAAGCAATTTCCTTGAAAAATATAATTCAACACTGAGAAGAAAAAAATAGAAAAATAAGTATTCATATAAGAAAAGAATCAGTTCTTAAAAATTGTATACCCCCACTCTGTCTAGCATTCTTTTTCACACACACACATATACTAAACACACACCAAGACTCAGGTAACTAAACAGGTAAAATGTATAGACATTCCACAAACATTTGATTCTCATACTGTATAATGTTTATAGCAAATAAAAAAAGAAGGAAAAATTTACTGATAGTAACATAAACTTAATGCCAAAACCTGGCAAGGACAGCAGGGAAAGAAAAATCTCAGGTTAATCTCTCAGATATAGAAGCAAACTTCTTAACTAAATGTAAATTATTAAACATAGTTTATTAAATCCATTAAGCTAAAATTAATTTTCAAAATTAAAATTCTAAACTAAATTAAGATACATACATACATGCTGGATGAATCCTGGAGAGCAAGGAAAGTTTTAATATTAGAAAATTTGTTAATGTCATATCCTTCTTTAACCCATAAATGGAGAAAACTTAAATAATAATTATACTTACGTAAAATAGATAAGATTATTACTTCCCACCAGGTGCTTTACTGTACAGATTCATAGTCTAACTCCATCATTATTATTAAATTTGGGCTACTTACTGTTAGTCACTTAGTGATGTAAAAAATAATAGTTTATAAATTATGGACTTGAAAATTTTATAAACAATACTTACCTCAGTCTCATTAAAAAAAAAAAAAACAATGTTCTTGCCTTGTGAGCTACAAAAGCATACTCTTAAAATAAATATATCATTTTCTTGCTGACAAAATGATATTTTTGCAGAACATCAAATTCCTTGTGATAAAAAAAAATGGTTCTTTTTGTTCTTGGAGTTAAACAGATTTAGTAGAAGAAAAGAAACATCTTTAAAAATATAAACATATATCTCCAAGTAAAATACACTTGATAAAGACAACACATTGTTGAAAAACTGATTAACACATATTTCCCACAAAACACAAAGCAGTGAGTGTACTAAGAATCAGCCTCCTGTTACTATATTTCTATCAACTGCTCTCTCTGTTCTTTTCAGAATTTTAGTTGCTACTTTATATAAAATAATGAATATACAAATAATCTAACAAAAAGTTATCACTCTGGATATTAGAAAAATGGATTTTATTCCTTAAAGAACATTTGTAAATCATTTGCTCAACTGAGAAAAAAAGTAATTGCTTTTAAGTCAATGTTCCAATAAGTAATATCATCTTGAAAAACAAACACTGCTTTACACGGATGCTGAACTGTCATCTACAAGATCTCCCACAATGGACTTTTCATAGTGACCATTTGACTTGATGAAATTTTAAAATCTCATCTCTGCACAGAGACTGGGAACAAAGAATCTGTAATATTTTTCCCTGAGATTGAGACTGAATGTTAAAACTAGAGAAGTAGATTAGAAGAATCAATAACTTTCTTATAAAGGATTTAATTTTCATTAACTTGAGTTAATCTCAGCAAACCAGAATAGTTGCAGGTCACTTAGGTTAGAAAACAAGACTCACAATTTTGATACAAGCTTTCAATGTGACTAAAGTCAAAAGGCCCATGGTTTGAGACTCTGCACTAGAATTCAGTTGTCTTTTGCAATAAAATATGATAGCATTTAATATTTAAAGTAAGTATCATTTCCTTAAGTTACAAATCAAAACCATGAATAAAACCTGTCTCCAGTTTTCTCATAAAAGAGTTTAATATTAGGCTCATATATAAATGGCACTTAAGAGCTTAAAAATAATTTCTTTTCCATGTAGTTTCTATTTATATAAGAGAAAACTGAGGTTTTGATAACATAATTATCACACTTTTAGTACAATTATAATACCTAGCTAAAATTTATGAAGTGACTTCTTTCTTTATACCTTACAAGCATCTGTAAACAGTGGCAAAGTGGCAACTGCTAGGTTCGATTGTCTACACTTCCATACATCTGATTGCCAAGGAGGTAAGAAGCCCAGATGGATTCAGTTTACTACTTATAAAGAGGAAAGTAAGGAGCTGGCTACACACGTGTAATCCCATCGGAAGTTCAAGGCCAGCCTCAGCAACTTAGTAAGTTCGTAAACAACTTAGTAAGACCCTGTCTTACAATAAAATTAAACAGGACTATTAAGGAATTTGGAGCCCGACCCCACAATATGTAGATCGGAGCCAACTTTTTCTTCTATCAGACGCAGAGTCTCTGATTTGATATCAAGCTCCTTGATCCATTTTGAGTTAACTTTTGTGCATGGCGAGAGGAGGGGATTCAGTTTCATTTTGTTGCATATGGATTTCCAGTTTTCCCAGCACCATTTGTTGAAGATGCTATCCTTCCTCCACTGCATGCTTTTAGCCCCTTTATCAAATATAAGATAGTTGTAACTTTGTGGATTAGTCTCTGTGTCCTCTATTCTGTACCATTGGTCCACCCGCCTGTTTGGGTACCAGTACCATGCTGTTTTTGTTACTATTGCTCTGTAATATAGCTTGAAATCTGGTATCTCTATACCGCCTGATTCACACTTCCTGCTTAGAGTTGCTTTTGCTATTCTGGGTCTTTTAGTTTTCCATATGAATTTCATGATTGCTTTATCTATTTCTACAAGAAATGCCATTGGGATTTTGATTGGCATTGCATTAAACCTATAGAGAACTTTTGGTAATATCGCCATTTTGATGATGTTAGTTCTGCCTACCCATGAACAGGGTATATTTTTTCCATCTTCTAAGATCTTCTTCTATTTCTCTCTTTAGGGTTCTGTAGTTTTCATTGTATAAATCTTTCACCTCTTTTGTTAGGTTGATTCCCAAGTATTTTATTTTTGGGGGGGATATTGTGAATGGGGTGTTTTTCCTCACTTCCGTTTCAGAAGTTTTGTCGCTGATATACAGAAATGCCTTTGATTTATGCATGTTGATTTTATATCCTGCCACTTTGCTGAATTCATTTATTAGATCTAGTAGTTTTTTTGTAGACCCTTTTGGGTCTTCTAGGTATAGAATCATCACCCATAGCACAAGAGTTAATAACAAGAATCAACAAATGGGACTTACTTAAACTAAAAAGTTTTTTTCTCAGCAAGAGAAACAATAAGAGAGGTAAATAGGGAGCCTACATCATGGGACCAAATTTTTACTCCTCACACTTCAGATAGAGCCCTAATATCCAGAATATACAAAGAACTCAAAAAATTAAACAATAAGATAACAAATAACCCAATCAACAAATGGGCCAAGGACCTGAACAGACACTTCTCAGAGGAGGACATACAATCAATCAACAAGCACATAAAAAAATGCTCACCATCTCTAGCAGTCAGAGAAATGCAAATCAAAACCACCCTAAGATACCATCTCACTCCAGTAAGATTGGCAGCCATTATGAAGTCAAACAACAACAAGTGCTGGAGAGGATGTGGGGAAAAGGGTACTCTTGTACATTGCTGGTGGGACTGCAAATTGGTGCGGCCAATTTGGAAAGCAGTATGGAGATTCCTGGGAAAGCTGGGAATGGAACCACCATTTGACCCAGATATTGCCCTTCTCGGACTATTCCCTGAAGACCTTAAAAGAGCGTACTACAGGGATACTGCCACATCGATGTTCATAGCAGCACAATTCACAATAGCTAGACTGTGGAACCAACCCAGATGCCCTTCAATAGATGAATGGATAAAAAAAAATGTGGCATTTATACACAATGGAGTATTATGCAGCACTGAAAAATGACAAAATCATGGAATTTTCAGGGAAATGGATGGTACTAGAGCAGATTATGCTAAGTGAAGCTAGCCAATCCCTAAAAAACAAATGCCAAATGTCTTCTTTGATATAATGAGAGCAACTAAGAACAGAGCAGGGAGGAAGAGCAGGAGGAAAAGATTAACATTAAACAGAGACATGACGTGAGAGGGAAAGGGAGAGAAAAGGGAAATTGCATGGAAATGGAAGGAGACCCTCATTGTTATACAAAATTACATATAAGAGGTTATGAGAGGAATGGGAAAAAAGGGAGAGAAATGAATTACAGTAGATGGGGTAGAGAGAGAAGATGGGAGGGGAGGGGAGGGGGGATAGTAGAGGATAGGAAAGGTAGCAGAATACAACAGTTACTAATATGGCATTATGTAAAAATGTGGATGTGTAATCGATGTGATTCTGCAATCTGTATTTGGGGTAAAAATGAGAGTTCATAACCCATTTGAATCTAATGTATGAAATATGATATGTCAAGAGCTTTGTAATGTTTTGAACAACCAATAAAAAATTAAACAGGACTGGATGTGGCTCAGTGGTAAAGTACCTTTGGGTTCAATCTCCAGTACGAGAGAGAGAGAGAGAGAGAGAGAGAGAGAGAGAGAGAGAGAGAGAGAGAGAGAGAGAAAGGTTAAAATGGTGTCACCTTTACACATTCCAGAACACTTGAGGTGAACTTGAACCAGATGACAGATGACCCAAGAGGTGAGTCACTCTATCATTAATGACTCAGTTTTGTAAAAGTTCGAAGAAGCCTGCAATTGTATCTAGCAAGGTAGGACAAGATGGAAAGTCCTGTGCCTCATTGAAATCTGAGTGATAAATGACAAGCTGCCTCAATGCAGCCTTCCACAAGAATTGAGGATGAGACTTGTGACAGCCATCACAAGCCTGCCCTAGGAAGGTTACAAAGTGTTCTGGCTAGATGCAGTTCATAGTGCAGTTGAGCCTTGTCCACATGGACTGTTTGAACTATGAGGGTCACTTGCATGCCATGGTGGAGCAATTCCCCTACATATGCATTGCAAAAATTAATCATCAGAAAAAGAAATTATTATTATCTGCATTTTACCAATAGAAGATCAAAGACAAAAAGTGTTTATAAATTTTTTGTGCCAAGGTCACTGTTTATCAATTTTGGTTTTGAGGTTACACATAACAGAACACCGAATTTAAATGGCACAAACAAGAGAAACATTTAATTTTCAAAAAGAGGTCTGAGTATTGATGATTCCAGGGTCAGAATGAGAGCTGAATTATATCATTAAGGACCCATAGTATTTCCACGGTTCTGTCCTGCCCATCTTAGTATGTGAGCTTGTGAGCTGATGGTCACAACTACTGCAGTTCCAAATATCACATCATTACAGTACAATGACCAAACCAGCAGGATGGTAGGGGAAAGAGGGAAAGTGCTGACATAACAAAGTCAGACTAGCCAGGAACCTGAGGGGGAATTATCATCACACTGGCAATCAACAGTGTCTGCCACATGCAGTTTGTTGTCAATGGACATGCCTATTTGCAAAAGAATAGTCTGAATTCTTCTGTCAGTGGCAACCACTGAGTAGATAGAATTATACACACACACACACACACACACACACACACACACACACACACCTGATCCTATAGGTAAGTCTCTTAGGTTTTTCCCTAAATCTAAAGATAGAAAATTAGGTAGCTATACTCTGAGCTTAATCTGGAAGATTCTAGTGTTTTCAATAAATGATCAACACCAAACTTTCCTTTTGTAGAAAACATCACTGCTAGCCATCAGAGATGCAATAGTTAGCAAAATAAGATGTAGTACAGTTTAGTGCAGGGACATTAGCATCAGAAATGTAATGAAGTCCATATATCAATGTCCATATATGAAGGAAAACAGGCGACTGTGATAAGGCCTTGTAAAGAAGGAGTTTGCTATGCTGTACAAGCCTTTAGTGGGGACATTTGGATGACTGGGTGACTTTCCATGAAGAAGTGATGCAGGAACTGAGAAATGAAGGACAGGTAGAATTTAACTTTCTGAAGGGGTAACATTCTAAGAAAAGAGATAACATATTTAAAGATCATATGGCGGGCAACTAAATACAGGGTAGGGGGAATGGCGTGGTGCTAAACAAAACTGGACAAGTAGGTAGGAACAAAATGATACAGATCATTAGCGACTAAGCAACTCAGTGAGACCCTGTCTCTAAATAAAATGCAAAATAGGGCTGGGGATGTGGCTCAGTGGTTGAGTGCCCCTGAGTTCAATCCCTAGTGCGCCCCCCAAAAGATTTTGTTTATTCATTTTCAATGGACAATACCAATTGTATATATTTTGGGGATACAAAGTGATGCTTTGGTAATTATTGTGGAATGATTAAATGAAACTAATTAACATATACATTATCTCACTACTGGTCCTGCAAATAGATGTGATTATTAATTTTTTGTTTTGGTCTAATCCTACTTTCTCTATTTTATTAACAGCTTCCTTTTTTTCTTTGTCATTTTTTTTGGTACTGGGGATTGAATCCATGGATGCCTAATCATTGAGAAACCTCCCCAGCCACCCCTCCTTCTTTTTATTTTGAGACATGTTCTCACTGAGTTGCTGAGGCTGGCCTCAAGCTTTGGATCTTCCTGTCTCAAGTTCCAGAGTCACTGGTATTACAAGCATGTGCCACTATGCCCAGTGGCAGCTTCCTTCTTTGCTACCCGATTCACATGTATAATCTAATTTAATGTTTTAACTTTATGGGTAGGTATTCAAATCTCTCAGACCAAATCATCCTTCTATAGGGGAAAAGAAAATGTTGAAAAGACAAATTATGAAATCTTATTACTTGGAGGTGACAGAACATAGGTGGAAGCATCAGCCTTGAACTGGAGAAGAGGTTTCTCTTCCACAGAGAACAGAAAGAACTAAAACTCAGCAATAAACAAAGTTGATATTGAGAACATTAGGCTAACAACCATATTAGCATACATTATTCATAACTTTGTCTACTTTTCTATAATCTTCATAATAACTCTTTAAACATTATGCTCATTTTAAAGGTGCTAAGCAAAACTGGACAAGTGGGTAGGAACAACAGAGATTGTTGCACAGAGATTAAGTAACTTGCCAAAGGTGATGTTTACTATTAAACAGAACAGTGAAGATTTAAACCTGAGGTTTCTTGATTTTAAATCTGGGTCATAAAATTGGTGGATTGTAACCATCTTAGGGATCATACTCTATAAAATTGTGGTTCCCAACCAGTGGGGAAGAAGAGATTTTTATGCTACAGGAGACAGTAAGCAGTATATATAGACCTGGTTGTTTGTCACAATATGGGTATGGGAGTGTTGTACTGCAGTAAAGAGAGACAAAGAATATTGCTAAACACCCTAAAGTATAGAGGGAAGTACCCCAGAAAAAATATCCTGGCTCAAAGTGTCAGTAGTAAAAAGACTGAGAAATTTTGTTATACCTTATCTCCTCTGGAACAAATCCTTACAATGGCAAAGCTAATCAAATATTGAATTGAAGCGGGACTCCAGTTCCACAGAAAAATTTGTTTTAGTGAAAAGATGGAGAACTACCTTTCTATGCTAAACTTTGAAAAACAACCATCTTCAGATGCTATTGGTAACTGGTTTTAATCTTTTGCAATTTTAATCTTCAGCAATTATAATTGCTATTGCATCATTGAGAAACATACATTTTTTTTCCTGATGATATATAAACAAACAAAACAACTTGACCTGACTTTCATAAATCACCATAGGGGCATATGTTTTATTTAACATTCCTTACCAAAGCTCTTTAGGCACTTTCATATTCAGGTCATTAGCAATCTTAATACAAACTTTTAAATGCAGCAACAGACAAAAAAATTTAAGTTAATTTTAAATGTTCTAACAAACCTAGTATTCAGAATAGCAATAGCTTGCTGACACTGCAAAAGACTTATTTAGACAGTGTGTTCTGGTCCTTGCTGACACATGGTAATAATTAGCAAACACTAGAGAATCAGTCTATTCTTACCTCATTAAATACCTTTGAACTTAAAGACACCAAAAAACAGACAGTATTGGGGTAGCTGTGGTTTAACAAAAATGAACTCAATGGGCAATAGAATAAATCTTACCAGAAGCTAATATAAAAAAGTGTGTTAAAAATTCTGAGCAGCTAATGTGTTCCTACTCCAGACCCTCTATCCATATTCCTCCTCTCTTCCATATTTACCAATCACTATGTAGCTTTAAACTTTAGAAATGATTGTGCCACTTATTTCCACAAAATTCTTCCTAGTAATAAAATATAGATTCTTGAAATTGAATCCAAGGCCAGTAACAATCTTACTGCTTCCCTTAACCCACATTATGCTTTAGTTAAAACAAACTGGTCATTCTATATGTTCACAGAACACCTCCTTTCCTAATTATATTCCCTTTACCTGACACATTTCTTTCCTGCCTCCAACACAGTTTCTTTCAACAGAAAGTACTCACCTAACATCTCAGGCTCTGGCACTCTAAATCTTGATGTTGTACTATTTGTGCTTGTTAAGGACAGCCTTATTACCTTGGTACATAGGAGGCACTCTCGAAGTAAATTTATAAATAAATATGCAAATGTATATTAAAATATACAACAGAAGAAAATAGAACAATCCCTAGATAAATAAGGGTATATTAGGAACCATGGATGATTTAATCAATTGTATTACAATTGTATTAAATTGATGTACAATTTAATCAATTGTACATCAGTCTCCTTAGAAAGTTTAGAAAAAGGAAGCAAAAAAGAAAGATATTATCACCATTGTTTTAGCTATTGGATGATAGTGCAGTTTATCAGAGGGAAAACAGAACAAAAACAAGGTTTTTAAAACGCAGTTTTCTGCATAGAGTCATTTCTGGTTTTCACATTTTAAGTATGTGAGGACCATACTAAACTACCTGACCATCTTACTTCTGCTTTAAACATGGTGAAGCTGATAATGTAACTACCACGTTCCCACCCAGCCTCGTGCAACTTTCTTTTTGTCATTTCAGGCTGAGTGTCCCTTATTGCACTGTACCTCACTATATCAGACCTAACTTCAATACTTAACAAATCACAACAGTGATATTATTAACTTAAAAGAACATAAAATGGCCCTTCTGTGATCATTTTTGTTACTGAAGAAGCAAACATGCTGTTAAAGTGAATGTTACCATTTTACTATATCTCCACTTTAGGGGAAGAGGCCTAATACCAATCAAAGAAAACATATGGGGCTGGTATTTCTCACATTACAATTTCTAGTGATTCCATGTACTTCAAGAAAGTTTCTTAAATGGAAGTTTAAAATTTGTTCTTAAATTAACAGTGAACCATAAAAGGTAAAGGCATTTTTTTTTGTTTTTTCAGTTATTTTTGCATTTATTTTTATAACTCTCTCTTATGTGAAATATGGCAAATTGGCTTCAGTGGATACTGATACTCCAGGCTTCAATTTGAATGGGCATTAAAGTGGTTATTCTTTTTAAAGCAGAAATGTTACTTACTTTAAAACTAGGGCACTGTGGCCCACGCCTATAATCCCAGCTACTCAGGAGGTAGGAGGATCACCAACTTCAAGGTCAGCTTGGGAACATAGTGAGATCCTGTTTCAAAATAAAATAAATACAAGGTCTAGGGATGCAACTCAGAGGTGGAGGCCTTGGGTTCAATCCAGGGCCCTGCACATTCTAGACAAAGAAAAGAAAAAAATATGGCATTTACAGGAAAAAGGACTAATGATCAAAACATGTTGAATACATATTTTTATTGATCATCTATATGTTTTTCTATACAATACAATATCTAGCACAACAAAAAATAACATGTCTTATATGATTATTCCCCAGATATTAACATTCACTTTTTATTCTTGCATGGTACTTTATAGAAAGGATGTTTTCAAATAGAAAAAAAATTACTCAATATTTGCACCCTGTAAGCAGGGGTTTGAGTTATAAATGTGTTTGTACATAGATAACTCTTTAAAGTTCTTTAACTTATTTGAAAACTGCATGGACCTTTTCCATTCCCAGAATAGTTGTATAGTCTGAGACATCTAATTAAATTATCAATCTGTCCCCCTAGCAAAATCAGTTTACATACAGATGTAGTTCAAATATTTTATGTAATTCAAAAGTTTCACTAGACTGAAATTGTTTTAAAAAGCCGTTCTTAAAGCTTTATATTAAAGATAAAGCATTACAAAAGTAGATGACGTCAAAATTAGATTCTTCATCATGTATTAGATGTGTAGAATCTAAAATGGGAGAAATGACATGTCAATGAAAATCTATGAATGATCAACTTTGCCCATGGAATAAAGTGGTTTTGTCTATATAATGTATCACTTAAAATAGGATTTAGAAAGATGAACTGTAGATACTGAATAGAGACTATTAATCTTTCATACACAAGTTGAAAGCCCTATACAGTTAGCAAGGTTCTGCAAGATACAGGAGCAGTTAAAGAATATGTCAACACTGATTACTATTATAAGGCTGATTTGAACGGTGGCCTTTACTTGAACTTATTCTGTTTATGCAGAAAATAAAATGGAATTATCTGTTTCAAAATACGGGAGATGGATTTATTTTTAAATCCTGTCTAGACTATTAAAAAGAAAATTGATTTACAAAATGCTGGCATTAAACAATTTTAAAAATATGTGCAAATAATTTTAAATAGATTGTAAATATATTGTGAGAATCTCCATTAGCTTCTATTCTCTACTGTCCACTATATGCTCACTCAAAATATAATATCTAATATATTATTTATTTGTTTGCAATAGGAATACTATCTCTACATTTCTAGGGTAAGAGATCTATCTGAAAAATGCAAAAATGCAGTCTATTTTTGTATGTGTATGTGTTATGATGGGGCTTATGATTATAATATTGGAAATATTAATGATAATTCTCATCATCATGGATTTCTTTGAGTAAGTCAGAATTAGGCAGTACCTAGAGATCATCAAATCTACTTTCTTTCAAATTTCCAAACAAAATCTGTCACAAAGCCCAATATTTGATAGTGAAAAAGTAGAACTATTTTATTGAAAGTATTTTTTGTGCCTATGTGGTTGTCTTTGAGTCCTTAATTTTAAATGAAAATAAAACTACCACACTAAACAAAGCAAATTCCTGATCCACTATTTTCTACTTTAAATATCTAGCACTGTATGTGGATGCCAAACTGCATGTCTTTGAATGAATGATGGTTGTTGCAGCCTTAAGACAGATAACCAAATTTGTACCAGCCCCTTATTAGTGCTAGGACCACAATCACCATGGGTTGCAAAACATACTGGTCTATAATCCTTTATGTAGAAAGTGCATCCCACTAAAAAAGTAATATTTTCATATATACACACAAAAACCTATACACATCTTTCTATACCACACCCATACACACACATGCTAGAAGCATCAAACTTTTTTTTATTTTATAAAATGGCTTTCAGGAATTCCCATTTAAATACTCTTTATATGTTTGTGTATTAATCATTTATTTAGTAACTACTCTACATCAGAAATGGTGAAAGACATTATTCTTGATCTCTCAGAACTTCATTGGGAGCCTATTACATGTCTCCGAACTGTCCTCTAAATACAGCCCCAGAATTCATGCTGAAAATGTGAGCCTATATACTCCACAATTCCATGAGACATCCATAATTCTCCAGTTGATTGAAATAGGACCAAAGTATTGATTTACCTGACTTGGAGGTAATCTTTCTTTTGACAAGCCAATTAGCAAGTTTTTCTCTGAGAGGTCTCAGAAGGTGTCCTTTTTGAGATACTGTGAATGGAATGAAATGATGGTGGCAGCTCAAATTGAAGTATTTGAAATAGATAAGGGAGAACATTGGGGAAATATGTATGGTAATGAGCAAATAGTAAAAAAGTTTGTAGAAAGATATAAATGGAAATGATAAATGAAGAAATGAAAGACCATAAGGCCTCAGAGATATCATGGGAGAATGTTTTCAAAACCCCTATTTCATTTTTCACTAGATTCAATGACTTGGCTTTGCTTGAATCCAAAAGAATAAAATGAGAACAAAGAAAATATAAGAAAGGGGCTGGAGGTGTGGTTGGAGGTGTGGTAGCGTACTTGCCTGGTATGTGTGAGGCACCGGATTCAATTCTTAGCACGACGTAGAAATAAATTAAAAAAAAAATAAAGATCTATCAACAACTAAAAGATATTTTTAAAAAAGAAAATACAAGAAACGATTAGCACTCTTGAATGGTTGAATTATGGGTTATTTTTGTATTTTTCAACATGATTTCTCCATTTTCCAAATTTTATGCAATGATCCTGTAAGTGTGGCTTTTATTACTAGATAATGTTAATTAAGTTATTCAACATTTATTGATACCTATGTGGCAGACACTGTCCTAGTTTCTAAATATAAAATAAGGAAAAAAGTGAACAAGGGCTCTGGTATCCTAAAATTCATATATCACATTCTCTTACTTCTGCTGCTTTGGAGAAACCAAAGGACTTCAAATGACTTCTTTGGTTTGTCTTCCTTGGAAGAGGTTTATGTGTGTGCATGTTTCTTCACATGGAGGTATTAGTAAGACTGACACTAAAATTTATCCTAAAATACTAAATATTCTGGAAAAAATGACAACAAAAACACATATTCATACATAAACATAAAATCCTAACCTTTCTCTTCAGAAGCCCTATTCTAGTTCACTCAAATTGTATTGCATCCTTTGTTATTAAAATTGAACTTTTTTTTAAGTATACATAGCAACTTTAAGGTGAACTTGTATTGATTGAAAATGTGTTTATCATTTTGATGGGAAGAATGCAGTGTTTATTAGATTATATTAAATATATTTGGGAATTCTTATGGATATAATCCATTCTCTACTCACACCACCACCCAAGTTTTTGTAATATTGTTTTAAATCAACCAGATAGGCAACATTTTTTAAAGGCAGCAGTAGCTGTGTCAAATATATTGCAGATATTTCTAACTCTTTGAAAACTGTAGACAAGAACAGAACAAAGACAACTTGTGAAGATCTAAAAGCATATCTCAGGAAAGTTATCTGCTTTGGAAAGCTAGAATTTGCTTTTCTGTAATAACCTATCTTCAAGGACAAAGAGTTTGTTCAAAAAGATACAATTTGCTGAGTAATATTGTGAAGAGTGTAAAGTATAATTATAGTTTTATCAGCAAGACAAGATAGTCTTCAAATAATTTTTGAGGTAACAAGAGGATTCTGCTTGGTTTTGTGATTCATGGTGTCCTCCTATACAGCTGTTAACCTGCAATTATCTATGGATATATGCATATCTGAAGAAAAATGGTACTGCAAAAGAACTCCTAAGAATGAAATCCTCCCATGCATAATGTGAAGCAATTTGTTTTGAAATTGTCTACAAAACGGGGTTAAAGATTTTATGTAAGGTTTTTAAATGTACCTCACACCTCCCTTTACTCTGTAATTACAGAGAAAGGGCAAGTATTATAAACTTCACTTTAATTTTCACTTGAATATAAATGCAATACTGCATCCTTTCATGAATCAAGAAGGCCAAGTGCATATGTGCAGGTGAATGTTCTCTTAATGTAAGTTTGTTTCCTATTTTAGTATTTTAGTCTGGGTCTTGGGCTTGATGAGAATACTCCCTACCAATACCATTTATCTAGAAGTTTTGATTTATTAAGAGAGAACTGGAGGGAGGTAACTAGAAAACAAAATGGAAGAGTTGTTTGATGAACATTTGGTGTATCTTAGGCCTTCCTTCCCATCATTCTCTACTGTCAGGAACTGCCTGGTTCTCAGCAGTATAAACTTTCCCGCAGCCAAGTTTGTTTCCTGAATCCACATGATGGTTCCATCCTGCCAACACTTGAAGCTTACTTCTGGCCTTAGACAGTATACACAGCCACTATTTTAAAACAACATTAATTTTCCCACTGAATTTTCTCAATAATTTCAATAGGCAAATAGTGTTGCCATCCATGTTATAAACATGAGTATATAGAGATATCAAGAAAACTTTCCCAAGGTCATAAGGCTGATAACATGGAGGGGGTTGACTCAAATATAGGACAATCCAAATCCAGTCCCATTCTCTTCATTTCTTTGCTAGGCTGTTTGATTGCAGAAATGACATACAACCAAATTTATTCAAACTATTCCCTGACATCTCAGGCACTGGAATACATGGTACAGATATGAATAGAAGACGTCTTCTGCTCTTGAGGAGCTTAAGGTCCTGAAGGACACATGGAATAATGAATATAAAGTGAGGTAGCCATAATAGGTTAAGGGTATGCACTGGGTTCTGTGGAAATACCAACATGAAAGCAATGGTGCTTGGAGGCTGAAAAATACTTTGCAGTGGAAAAAACCCTGAGATGAAGAATGGTTGTTGAATGAGATGATCTGGAATGTTGGAGGAGGGGTGCCAATGTAGATACACTTTAGGCAGAGCATACATTGCATATGGAAATATTCATTTTGTTCAGGGAATTCAAAATCTTGAAGTATGATAGAAAGCCTAGTGGTGGAGATAAGGCTAGAAAGTTAGGGAGGGGATACTGTGCAATAAAAAGTTCCCTTTAAATATAGATAAGGAAATGGTACTGTTTATCACTCAACTCCAAAGTCAGGCATGATTTTTCTTGCCTTCAAAACTGAGTATTTAAGTTGCTGTTGCTTTGTGAACACCATGCATTTTCTTTGTGGGAAGGGAAGTGGAAGACAGTGCAGGAAAATGTTAAGAACCTTCATTAGCACGTTTATGGTATTCTGGAGGTCAGCCTCTTAGGTGTTCAAAACACAATGCATTCAAAGATATGTGTGCTGTCACCAGGTAGGGGAAGACCCTCTACAAGTTGAGTCTGTGATTGATCACACTGCCAACTCCAAGGCGACACCTCAGCATTTACTACTTATATGAGCAGAAAATCAGCAGCAGTCTGTACTGCATTGAAAAGGACACTTAAAAGGAGAGATAAGGGAAAACTTGATGGCAGTTGAAGTAAGTTATTATTTTGCAGGCTAAAAGGATCCTTGCTATATTTTAGTTTATATAATAATCCAGCCATTCAGGATAACAAGTTGAATCTTGCAATTGTTAGCTCCAAATTATTCATAATTTTTTTTCCTGTCTGATAGCAGTTAGACACAAAATGTACATGTGTGTGTGTTGCACATTTAGAAAACAGAATAAACACACATGCTTACATTTGTTTATGGGCATACATACACAATTTTCTTCAGAAGAGACGGGCACACTGAAGCTGACCCTAACCTTTCTGGTTTATTACTTTTCCTAAGAAGAAAAGTGAAAATATTGTCACATGCATAAGAGATCTCTGATATGACCTTGGATACTTACCTTTCAGCCTTTTGAAGGAGTTGCTAGGGTTTATATTACAGAGAAAAATTTTAAAACAATTTTCATATAGTTGTGTATGTTCAGTAAGAATTTTCTAGAGAAAATGAACTCAGGTCTGACAATAGGACATGAGCTCAGTTTTAGAATTTTTGGTATTTTAAATTTTTAATTTATATTTAGTTTTCATTTCATTATTTAAATTGTTCTACAAAGTTTCATAAGTAAATATTATCTTAACTGTTTGCAAATAAAATTTAATATTTTTTCATGAATGGAATGTTAGCCAAAGGGAAGAGGACAAATTCAACTTATCCTAAAGAAAAAAATGATCTCTGACAGAAAAAAAAATTGCTAATGATGGTCTTAGTAAATATGTTAATACTGTAATCCAGTTTTTAGAAAAGTAATGACTCAGTCCTTTTAATTGTTGAGTGTGTTTCTAGGCCTTCCAAAAGTACGATAAACTTCTTTTCTTTATAATTACACATTTTAAAAACATTTTTTAGTTGTAAATGGACACAATACCTTTATTTAGTATTTTTATGTGGTGCTGAGGATCGAACCCAGTGCCTCACACATGCTAGGCAAGCACTCTACTACTGAGCCACAACCCCAGCCCATAATTACACAATTTTACATAGTCTGAATGATGTATTCATATTAGCTCATCTCAGAAGTAGTCAGCACAGATTGACTGTTTTAATCCACAATTCCAAAACAACAGAAATATAATAAAATATTCTGGTATCTTCCATGTAGTCAATGGAGAGTTGAGGTTTTTTCAACTGATGATTCCACTGCCCCTTAAGGCCTATGAAATATCTACTTTATCAAACAATTTCAACATGGAACAGTACATGGGAGATCATATATCACTTTCTAGGTGCAATCTTTGAATGTGGAATCAATCACTTGAGCTCACATTTCAATTTCCTCAATTTGATCAAATTCCTCCAACTGATTGTGAGGAGGACAGGAAGTGAAGTCTAGCTGTGGGCCCAGAAGGAAAAGAAATAGAGTTTGATAAACATATGTTTTCCCCTTATATTGTCCCTTTCAGGAATTGCTTGCTTTGGGAACAGATTATTAGACACTAACATAATTTTTTTTTACTGAGTTCTTTTGGATAATCACGCTTACTCTTGCTCAGAGAGAAAAACCAACAACATAATTTTTTTTATTATGGTAACATACTAACATTTATTAATTTCAAAAGGACAATTGTGTGCTAAAGTACTTTCATTGACTCTGTGGGTCTCTTTAGATAGCATGGACATTTAAACAATATTATTTTTTCCCTTTAGAAAATGTATCTAGATGTCTAGTTGTTCACCTGTGAGTTTGATAATCTAATAGAATGTAACGTTATGCTTAAACAAGGCAAAAATTAAAAGTACCAAATGTGAGAAAAATTTCATCACTAAATTTATAACATTTTTAATAGGATTTCTTGATTTTGTTACCATAAAAAAGAAACATATGGAACAGTGATTATTTCTGGTCACACAAAGATTGCATAGAGAATTTGATGATAACTGCACAACCTCTCCCAGTAATTCATATGTGTGTATACATATGTATATATGTATATAGTATATATTATAATATATATAAAATATGTATATATGTGTATATATACACATTTATAATTTTAAATATGACTTCAAGAGATTAGCATACTCTGAATTAAGAATGACTCTTTTAGACTATACATTAAAGCACTTTATAAAAAAAAAGCACTGTTATGGCCAATGCAGGTTATATATCAAGGGCTTACTTCCTCAGGACATTATCTTACATCAATTACTTATTATATATAGGTGACATGAGGAAAAAAATTACCAGACAACTTTAAAATTTGCACATTATGAGGGGCTATAAATAGGATCTTCACACTACTATAGAAAGGCAGTCAGCAAACTCTAGAAAGAACAAAATAGTAGATATTTCAGGCTTTTTTTTTTTTTTTGCTGTTACTACTCAACTTTAAACATTATAGCATTAAAACTGCCATAGATAATACCTAACGAAAGGAACATGGATGTATTCTAATAAAATTTTGTTTCCCAAAGCAAGTGGAAGGTCAGATTTGGCTCATGTATCATAACTTACTGAATCTGGTCTAGGGCAATTGCCCTTGGATGTTCCACAAAGTCTTTACCAAATGGATAACCACATGTATAATTGGTATGTAAAAGGATAGATAGATACTTCATAATCTCCAAATCAAGAACATTATACATTAGGACAACACTGAATATTACCTATGGAAACAGCTTTAACACAGAGGTACTAACAATGTCCATTTGTGAAATATATTGGACTTTTTTCAAAATATCAAAACAAGTAATTAAATTTCTTTCATTCCAAAAACATCTAAGTGTGTGTTATTTGCAAGGTCAATATAGTATTGGCAGATATAAATTCATTTTATTAATTGAGTAGCCTTACTTTTAATGTAATGTATTCTCCTATTTATACTCTTTGTAAATAAATTTTGTGTATATTAGAAAAATGACTGACAACATGTCAACTGCTAGTGTTGAGGAAGCAGGATGGCAAATTAGCTCAAATTAAAGGAAAAATATACTTTAATATGGAGTTTTCAGGAAATAATAAGTATGGAAGAGAGATATAAATATATAAATATAAATAAATAGTATATAAACATTATTAATATTAAATATTATAATATTTACTATGTTAAATATTATTAATTTTATAGATATTGTATGGAGGCAGTATTCTAGGGACATGTTATATGCTCTGCACAGGCTTCTACCAAAATGGGCACTGACTATGCATGCAACAAAACAAATTATTTATTCTGCTAGAGAAAGAAATCATATTAGGAGAACACTAATCCCCGAATATAGTAGAAAAGAAGAAATGCTTATAGGGAAAACAGAAAAAGGCTCTAGGAAAATGTTAGGAAAAAATAGAGAGGAAAACAGTTATGGAAGCCAATGTCAAATGGATTGTAATCCTATGACATTTAAACAATATTATAAATAAAAAGAAAACTCTTCATGTAGGTGATGCCATTATTATTTCCAGGAAGAAAAATACTGCATAGCTTTTGGCAAAAGTATCTATTTGTAGACAGAGGAAGATTTTAAAACAAATATTTGATAGAGAAGGCTCAGAAGAAATACCTTAGAAGAAAATTCTGAGGCTGAATGTAAAAAGCATAATAGACACCAGAGATTGAAATAATAGATAGTATATTGAAGATGATGGCCATTGATTTTCAGCAGAAACAAGCAAGTAATAAAATCAGAAACAATTCTCAGTCTCAGATGCAAAAGAATAATAAGTGAAAAGTTCTTTTCCAGGGAGATCATTCTTTCAGCAATGTAAACGCTATATTAAGGGTGGAGAGTTTGGAGGCAAGGAAGGCATTCAAGACACAACTGCAACACACGATATGAGGGAATAAGGATCTGTGCAAAGGTAGTAGCGGTGGAAAGGAGAAGAGAGAGGTAGATTCAAATATCATCTATCACAGGAATCTTACCGTGAGGATGAGAGTGGCAGAGGATCAAGTTCTTTCATTCTGAATAAACCCATCCTATATTTGATATCCTTAGGTGACTTAGCACATTATTAAAATTCATTTGTACCTATTCTTATTTGGTTCAAGTACATAAGGTTACAGAAAGTCAATGAGCTTAAGGCTATAATTGAAAATTATGATCAAGTTTTGATTTATAACTGGGAACTATATTAACTCCAGTTTTGTCTCTGATTCATAAGCTTCTCAGTCCTTCTTTAAATAATGTTCTTGTTCTCTCAATAGGTATCCTTTTTTTTCAAGTTGTTACAATGATTTTTGTCACTATTTTATATTTTGACTTTTTATTGGTGCATTTTGTAATGTGTTCTTTAAGCTTACCAAACATGAAGTAACCATTGTGATTTAATATTTATGTTTTATTAATATTTGATTTTCTAGGGAAAAGAAAACATCTGGAAAGGTAGAAAAGAAATTCAAAAGATATATTTGCTTTCATACTTGAGTAATTAAGGGAAACTTGGGTTGCAGTATATCAAATTATATTTAAAAATGAAGACAGGTAGTATTTTACAAACTCATAAGAGAATCCATAAACAGTGTGTTAATAAGCTTTTCATTGTTGTGACCAAAATACCCAACAAGAACAATTTAGAGGAGGAAAAGTTTATGTTGGCTCACAGTTTCAGAGGCTTAGCCCAGGACAGCCAACTTCATTACTCTGGGTCCAAGATGAGGCAGAACACCATGGAGGAAGGGCATGGTATGGGAAAGTTGCTCAGGACATGACAGCCAGAAAGGAGAGAAAGAGAAGAGTCAGGTTTGACGAGATATTATCCCCCAAAGGACAACTTCAGTGACCTACTTCCTCTTGCCTCTGCCTACACTTAGTACCCTGTAGTCCATTCAAATCATTAATACATCAAATGGATTAATCCATTGATCAGTTTAAAATCCTCACAATCTAACAAATAGATTTTACAAAGTTAAATAAAAAATATAATTAATAAAAATAAATTGTAAAATTATGATTTTGAATTTGGTTTATTTGCTAGTTGCAAAATTAGACCATTCTATAATATATATTGCCAAATTAAAAAAATACTTTATATATTGCACTAAGATTTATTTTTAATGTCTTTCCTTTATTGTCATACATGTTCTCTTGTTTTACCCTCAATTTTTAAAAAAAGAAATAGTGATGGAGTGGTTGAGTAATAAAAGATCAAATAGTGAGTTCGGAATAATATGTATAGAAAATTCATTCCCCTTTTTCATTTATGGATAAATTGTAGCTCTTACTGATACACTTATTGGACTGACGATTTAATCTCGGATTGCTTAGATTTGATCCAGTCATTCTTTGAAATAACCCATCTAATAATTTCCTCCTCAGCTTCACATATCATCAGTATAAAAAGCAGAATAAATGAGAAGTCAAGTCTTTAAACTATTTCCAAAATAGTATGGATATACAAAGAAATACACTTACAATTCCATTCATAGTCCTGTTCAGTGGAAGACAAAAATACTACTGAATTGGATACTAGTGATTGACATTTTGCTAGGTCATTTGAGAATCTATATTTATGGAATTACTTAATATAAATTGTGCTGGTATATAGATTTTACCTTCCATTAAAGTAGTAAAATATGCCAGAGTCTTCTTTTTCCTGTCCCTGACAGGAATTTAATTTGAAATCTCTGACAGATATGCAAAAGAGGATTAAGAACTAAATATCATTAATACTATGGAAGCTATGGAAGCCATGGTGTGTCAGCTAGAGTTTACCCTCTGGCCACCAATGACTCATGATCTTTCTACTTACAAAATAAATTTAACCCTTCCCAAAGTTTGCAAGTACCTCATCCCACTACAGCATTAGCTCAACGTCCAAAATTTATCATTTATTAGACTTAAGTCCAGGTGCTTATGTGGCTGCACATAATTAATTAAGCACAGTTCCAGGAGCACAATTACTGTCTATTTTTATACCAGTCTATTTATTTTTTACTGTTTATTTTTGTTTCCATGCTCCCAACATGTAATAGTTGAATGGGAACAGGATAGCTATAGATATCCTGGTTCAAAAAAGGGAGAAGTAGAAGGTTAAAAGAAGACAGTAGTTCACAGTAGTTCTGAAATCTAGGTAGTCAAAAGTTAACAGTCTCTTTAAGGCTTGGGAATAATTCTCAAAAATCCTCTACTCTGCCCTCTAGGTTTTGGTTCCATATGTCAGTCATATTTTTTTTAAATGGAAAGCATATTCATTTGTAGAATCTGCACGGGTTGAATATGAATAGCTGAAAGCTAAAAAAAATGCACAACTCGAGTTTTAGGGTGATTCACATACTTTCATGGGGCTTATCTCTAAAAGTCCAACTAGGTACTCACATTGAGACCAAAGAAATCATCTCATGAGTCAGTCTAAGAAAGGGAAAAAGTAAAAACTTTGAAATAAACCCAAAAAATTCACTATAACAAAATCCTGCTTTTTAAGGAACACTACCAGAGTTTTACCTGATCTTGGAGGAGGATAATTATAAAACTACTATATCATGTAAAGGGAGAAAAAAGAAGCTAAGCAACTCTTCCAAAGGTCTGAAGCTGGGGACTCTACATCTGTCCAAAAATAAGATTTAAATATAAAATTAGAGGATGTACCCTTTCTTCAACAGCTGACCCCACACCAACAGAGTTCCAGTACAACACTAATAGATTACAATTGAGAGAGTTGTAAGACAGTGAAAATCCAAAGACAACTGGGTAAGGAAAAAACAAGGAAACAAGCTCTGGAATCTAGAGCTTCAGGAAACATATATTACAGCCAAATTTCGAGCCAGTTTAATATATTCTAATGATAATTACTTATTTAACTCAGTTTCAATACCTGATCCATCATGTATACAGAAGAAAGGAAAGGAATAAAAATAAATCGCAAGGCACTCTATAAAAGTCAAGATAAAAACACAGAAGAGACAAGTAAACCATCAGAACTAGACTAAGAACACAGATTTTGGAATTACCAGAGAAGGAATTTAAAATAACTAAGATTAATGTTAACAAAACTGTTTCTAATGGGAAAAAGTAGACAACATGCAAGGACAGATAGGCAATATAAACAGAGAGATGAAAACTAAGAAAAATTAAAAAGGAAATGCTAGAAACAAAATATGTAATACAAAGCAAGAATGAATTTGGTAGGTTAATCAGCAGACTTGAAATGGCCAAGAATCAGTGTACATAAAGATATATCAATGAAAACTTTCAAAATGGAAATGCAGAAAGAATAAAAATAAATGAAATGAAGAGAACAGAATAGCCAAGAAATGTAGGGAAATTACTAAATGTTTAACATATGAATAATGGAAAATCAAAAGGAGAGCACAGAGTGAAAGAAAATGAAAATTACTGAAAGCAATAATAGCTGATACATTGAATTAAAATGAAAAAAAAAACAAGTAGGAAAAAATTCTATTTTTTAAATTTTTAAAAATATTTTTTAGTTGTCAAAGGACCTTTATTTTATTTATTTTTAAGTGGTGCTGAAAATTGAACCCAGGGCCTCACACATGCTAGGCAAGCACTCTACCACTGAGCCACAGCCCCAGCCCCAAAATTCTATTTTTTTAAGCAGGTAATGTTCAAAATGTAGAAAACTTAAGACAAAAAGAAAAACTGAAAAGAATCCAGGAATAAAAATACCTTGCCTATAGAAGAATGAGGATGTGAATATTATCAGACTTCTTGTCAGAAATAATGAAAGGAAAATAGTAGAATAAAATATTTGAGCATTCAGGGGCTGGGGATGTAGTGCAGTGGTAGAGCACTTGTCTGGCATTTGTGAGGCACTCTGCTCTATCCTCAGCACCATGTATAAATAAATAGATAGATACATAGATAGATAAAGGTATTGTATTCATCTATAATTAAAACATTTTTTAAAAAATTTAAAAATATAAATATATTGAAGCATTGAAGATAAAGAATTTAGCAATCTAAAATTCTATGTCCAGTGAAATTCTCTTTCAAAAGTGGAGGGAAAAACTTCCACAGGCAAACACAAACTGAGGAAAGTTGTCACTAGTAGACTCATTTTTTAAAAGAAATGCTCAGAAGTTCTGATCAATATCTATCTAGAGCAGCAGGAAATGCTTTAATTTCAAGAAAGGAAAAGTTTTAGAAAATAAAAAAGTGAAATAAATCTTTTAATTTTTTATTTTAATTGATCAAATAGATAATTTTTTAAATATTATATTACTATTTCAAATACTAGCAACAACATAATGAGTGATTATAGTGGGTATATATATATATATGTGTATGTATATGTCATATATATACATATACATATACACAAACATGCACATCTATACACACAAAATAAATGTCAGCAATGTTATAAGGAATCTAAATTAGGCATTGTGGATAATCTGTTATAAAGTTTTTGCACTATTTGACAAGCATTACTACGTCACTTGAAAATGACCTACACTAATAGTAAATATATACTGCAAACTTTGGTAAAATTACCTGTTTTTAAAGAAGCATAATTGGTATCTAAGTGGTGAGAAAATGAAACTGTATATAAAGCTCAATTATAATTAGAATAGACTGGGCTGGGGTTGTGGCTCAGGAGTAGAGCGCTTGCCTAGCATGTGTGAGGCCCTGGGTTCGATCCTCAGCACCACATATAAATAAATAAACAAAATAAAGGTATTGTGTACCCCTAAAAATATTTTTAAAAATAATTGGAGTAGACTGAAAACCAGGATACAATGAAGAGAGAAAGAAGAAACAAGTGAAAGCAATAGGAAAAATATCACAGGCTTGTTAGATATTCATCCAACTATATCTAAAATCACTTTAAATATGAATTATCTAAATAAAGTTATTAAAAGACCAAAGCTCTCAGATTTGACTAAAAAACTACTATAAATCATATAAGAATACCACTTTAAGTATAAAGTTGTAGTTGACTAAAATTGAAGACATGGAGAAAGGTATAACATGCCAATGCTAATAAAAATTAGTAGCCACATGAATTTCAAGCAAAGTTGACTTAAAACAAGGAAAACTGTCATGGATAGAGAGTAGTATTACATAATGAAAAAGTGGTCAGTTATCTAACAAGATATAACAATTCTTAACTTGCATATACCTAACAAAAATAAACGAAACTCCTTAGATAAAGTCTGCTAGAGTTGCAGGAAGAAATATTGAAATCCACTACTGTAACTGGAAATTTCAATATCCCTCTATTGGAAATTAACCAATTCAGTAGGCAGAAAATTATTGAAAACATAATTTCACTGAACAATGCCATCCATTTAATATATTTAACATTCGACAAGAAAGATCTCATTCTTAATGATAGACTACAAACTTTAAAAGAACAGAAATCACAGAAAGTATGAATTAAGATCCCAATGGAATTAAATTACAAACCAGTAACAGCAAAACTGCAGAAATACTAAGAAATTTAAAAACACATTTTAAAATAATATGAGTCAAAGAAGTAGTCTTAGATAATTTTTTAAGTGTTTAAGTTAAATGAAAATGTAATTTATCCAAAATTTCAGGATGGAACCCAAAGTAGTACTGTCTGTAGCAGTACAATAGTTTTAGCTTTGAATGCATACATTAGAAAAGAAGAAAGACTAAAATTAACCAGTTAAACCCTGATGTTAGAAAATCAAAAAAAGTTCAATATCAAACTGAAACAAGGAGAATAGATAAACAATAAAAAATAAAGCAGCACTTAATGAAATTAATAATACAGAAAAATCAAGTCCAAAGGTGGGTTTTGAGAAGATTAATAAGATGAATAAAAGTTGAGCTGGGATAAGTAAGAGAAAAGAGAAGAGACATAAATTATTAATATCAGAAATGTGTCATTAGTACTGATCATAGGGATAAGAAATGGATACCATAAATAACTATGCCTACAAATTTGATAACTTAGATAAAATAAACCAATTCCTTTGATGATAAGAACTACCAAATCTCACATAATGAGATTTTAGGTAAACTGTATAAGCTCATATAAATTAAACATATATAATCACTAATAAACTTTCATAAAAAACACCAAGTTCACATCTTCATACATGTATTTTTTAATGTATGAAGATGTGAATTTGGTGCCAACATGCCTTATATACAAACAGAGATATGATAAATGGTGGTATAAAGGTGTATTAAGAATTGTATGCAAAAAAAAAATAAGAGAGCTCATTTATAATGGCATAATTGGTGTGAACATACTTTATATACAGAGTTACAAAAAATTGTGCTGTGAATGGATAATTATGAATGTAATGCACTCCACTTTTGTCATGTATGTAAGAAATAAAAAAAGGAAAAAAAAAACACCAAATTCAGATGGTTTTTACTGGCTGATTCTAAAATATATTTAAGGAAGAAATGATACCATTTCACTATAATCTCCCCAAATCAGAAGCAGTGGAAGTGCTACCCACATTCTGGTCATTCTGAGACCAGCATTACTGTGATACTGAAGCCAATTAAAGATATTAGAATAAATAAAGAAATGAAAGAAGGCATTACAAAATTGAATCAAAATATTTTTAATATTTAGAAAGTACAACTAAATACAATTTATTCTGGATATGGGAGTCTGCTTCAATAATCCAAAATCAATTAAGTAATAAAACACATCAAGAGGTAAGAATAAATATAACACCAAAAGCAACAAGCTGGGTATGATGGCACATAGCTGTAATCCCAGCGGCTTGAGAAGTTGAGGCAGGAAGATGGTAGGTTCAAAGCCAGCCACAGCAACTTAGCAAGATCCTTTCTAAAAATAAAAAATACAACAGGTCTGGGGATGTGACTCAGTGGTAAATTGCCTCTGAGTAAAAACAAAAGAAAACAAAACAAAGAAAAAAAGACAGTCAACAAAAGCACAAATAGGCAAATAAGATTACATCAAATTAGCCAGAAGTGGTGGTGCACACCTGTAATCCCAGTAGCTTGAGAGACTGAGGCAGGAGGATTGTGAGTTCAAAGCCAGCTTCAGCAATTTACTGAGACCCTAAGCAACTTAGTGAGACCCTGTGTCTAAATAAAATACAAAAAGGGCTGGGGAGGTGGCTCAGTGGTTAAGTGCCCCTGAGTTCAATCCCTGGTAATTAAAAGAAAATATTTCATCAAATTAGATAGCTTCTATACATCAAACAGTCATCACAGTAAAATGACATCCTTTGGAATCTCTGGAATGGGAGAAAATATTTGTAAACCATGTAACTGATAAGGGTTCCTATGGTTTCTATATTAGGTGTCCTCCAAAAGCTCATGTGTGAGAAAATGCAAGATTTATAGGTAAAATGATTGGGTTATGAGACTATTTTAATACCTTTATTTTATTTATTTATATGTGGCGCTGAGGATCAAACCCAGGGCCTCACACATGCCAGGCAAGCACTCTACCACTGAGCCACAACCCCAGCCCCTGGGTTATGAGACTCTTGACCTAATCAGTGCATTAATTCCCTGATAGAGATTAACTGGGCAGTAACTGAAAGCAGGTACTGCGTTGTTGGAGGAGGTGGGTTCATTGGGGTGTGCCTTTATGTTTTATATTTTGTGGAGTGGTGTCTTCTCTACTTCCTGGTTGTCATCTCTACTTCCTCTACTTCTGAACTGCTTTACTCTGCCACAATCTTCTGCCATGATGTCCTGCCTCAACTCGGGACCAGAGCTATGGAGCTGGCCATCTATGGACTAAGACCTCTGAAACTATAAACTTTTCCTACCCTAATATTCTTCTTGTCAGGTGCTTTGGTCAAAGAAGTGAAAAAGCTGTCTTAAACAAGGATTAGTATCCAGATATGTATTAAGGAACATAAAAAACTCAATAGCAAGAAAATAAATAATCCGATTTTTAGAAGAGCAAAGAAACTCTTAGGTATTTCTGAAAGAAAGGCATACAAATGGTGAATAGGTAAATGAAAATATACTTGATATCACTAACCATTAAGGAAATGCAAATTAAATCATATTGACTTTTATATCATTATAATTATATGTAATAGTGAGATTCATTATGACATATTTATACATGCACATTACAAAATCTCATTCCCCATTTCATTGTTTTCCCTCACCCACAGTGAGATATTATCTCATACCTATAAGAATGTCTATTATCAAAATGACAAAATAGTATAAGTGCTGGCAAGGATGTGGAGGAAAGGGAACCCTTTCACAGTATTGGGGGGAAAGTAAAATAGTACAGCCTTTACAGAAAACAGTAGGGAGTTACCTCAAAAATTAAAAAAAAAAAACGAAACTGTCATCTAATATAGCAGTGGGTTTTTAATGCAAAAACACAATACATGAAAAAAGGGAGAAGGTCGACTTTTTCAAAACCAAAAAAAAAAAAAGACATACAAAATGCACTTTTAAGAAAACGGAAAGATAAAGTGCAAACTGGGAGAAAATATTTGCAAAACATATCATAAATGATTTGTCTTGGGTTGGGGTTATAGCTCAGTGGTAGAGTGTTTGCCTTTACACATGTGAGGCACTAGGCTTGATCCTCAGCACGACATACATAAATAAATAAATAAATAGTGTCCATTTACAACTGAAAACTTAAAAATAAATAGGTAGATAGATAGATAAATAAATAACTTGTCTGAAAAATCTGTAAAAAAATTCTTAAAAGTCAACAATAAATAAAGCAAACAACCCAATTAAAACATGGGTAAAAGATTTGAACAGATACCTTACTACTGACATTATAGAAACAGTTTATGGTTTGTCAGCTTTTACAAAGAGAAACATAATCTTACTATACTATCTAGGAATCATAATGTTAAGTATTTACCCAAATGTGTTGAAAACTTATATTCATACAAAAATGTAAAGATGAATGTTACAGAAGATTTATTCATGATCTTCAGAAACTGGAAGTGACTAATATGTTCCTCCATAGGTCTATGGTTAAAAAATAAACTGTGGAACATCAATAAAATAGAATATTTTTCAATGACAATAAGAAGTTAGTTATCAAGGCCAAAAAAGATATGGAACAATTTTAAATACATAACATAAAAGAAGCCTGCCTGAAGAAAACTACACACTATGAGATTCTAAATATATGACATTCTGGAAAGGGAAAAAATGTCAAGAGTAGAGAAAATGGGAAAAAAGTCAGTTGTTGCCAGGGGTTCAGAAATGAATAAACACAGTGGACTTTTGCAGCCATAAAACAATTCTCTATGATACTGCAATGGGAGATAAATTATGCACATTTGTCAAAATCTATCAAGCCACAGAACACAAAGAGTAGCTTTAATAGGAATCTTTGTCTTTAGAAAAAAATGTTTATGTATCAATATTGGTTTTCTAATTGTAACAAATACTCCATAATGTTCAAGATGTTAACAAAGGAGAAACTGTCTATGGGGGAGGTGGGTTTCTGGGAACTCTTTGTATTATGTGTGCAATTGTTCTGCAAATCTAACAGTCTATTTATTTGAAACAAACAAACAAACAACAACAACAACAAAATCCCATACATTCACTATCTTAAACTTTCTGCAAGCTTGGAATCTAGAGTCAACTTAGCTGGGTCTTGTGTTCAAGGTCTCACAAGACTACAGTCTCAGGGTTCCATCCTCTCCCAAGCTTATGTGAAAGTTGGCAGAATTTCCTTGTTCCTGTAGAAATTAGGACAGTGTGTTTCAAGGCCAGAAAAAAGGGTTTGTTTCTGCTGATTCTAGTTTCTGTCCTCTAGACCCTCACTTAAAAGTCTAACCTGATTAGGTCCAGCCCTGCCAGGATGAACTTCCTTTTAATATACTAAGTTTGGCAGATTGGCTCTCGTTATATATATTCAGAATCACTTCAGCTTGACTAATAAGTTAACGTAATTCGAGAGGTGATATTCTATTACCTTCACCATATTCTATTGTTCAGAAGCAAGTCACTACCATTCATACTTGAGGTGTACAAGGATGTGACATTGGGGATCACTCTAGAAATGACTTCCAAAGTGATTTTCTTTGGGGAAAATATGGGGGTAATTTTTGAGAATGGGCAAAGGGGGAAAGAGCTTGTAACATATTTCTTTCTCCTAGTGCTGATTTCATGGGCATGTTCTTTTTGTGGCAATTCACTATGATTCATCTACTTTTGCAAATTTCATTATATTTGGTAAAATACATGCTCTGATTTTGCTTATTTAGAGGTCTAATTTTTGTTTTACTATGTAGTTTTATATTATTAGGAAAACCCTAAATATCTAGTCCATTATACTGACCAAAGGAGAATTCATTCTAGAATTTTGAGTGCTTTGAATTTTATATTTATAACAATTTATAAACTAGCTATTTTTTCTACATAGATGTCAGGCATCTATATTTCATTAACATACATGTGGGGGACAGGCTTAATTATAGGCCCAAAGGCATAATACTGTGGACATGTGTCATGAAATTTGCCCTCCTTTTAGATCAATAATACATACCCACAATTAAATTTAGGTCTTTTATTTTGTTATGTTGTAATTTAGGTAATATGCTACCACTATGAAAGAATATATATTTTCATCTTTTTTAAACTAATTTTAGACTGACCCATCTTCTGTGTTCATGTATGGATGTGTGACTGTACTAAATGTTAGTGATATATAACAGAGAATGGTTTTAGGATGTTCTCTATTCAATCCAAGAATATATGTTCATGAAAAGCACAATCTCAAGGACATGCCAGATATAAACCTACATAACTCTGATATAGGGCTGACTCCAGATATGTGTTATCATAGCAGGTATATAAAGATCAAATGTCAGTTTGAGGGAGAATAGAAAATCACCTAGACTGGAAAGAAATAATAAAAGATGTTCTCATATATTTTCTTCCTCTTCCAAGAATTTGGGAATATATTTTGTTGATTTTTGAATGAAATATATTTTCCTCTCTACTCTGTAAGTAAAAATTTGAAAGTCTTTTGAACCAGTTTATTACAAGTTTCTTTCAAAGCTGTCATATTTTTAAAAACCTTTAAAATCTATTTTTAAACTTTAAAAATCTATATGAGTTGTGATTAAATACATGACTTGAACCAACTTCTTCTATATTATAAATTTTGTCTTTCAAAGAGTACCATGAAGCCTATAATACCATGAAGCAATACAGATAATACTTGTTTGAACAGGGATGTATTTCTAACAGTTGTTCTTTGACATTAAGTGGTTTTTAAACTTTTAAGTACTCTAGATCATTACATTTGATATCATCCGTAATGAGTAAAAATTTTAGAGTCATCATGTAATGATATCAAATAAGGATTGGAATAGACTTGATCCAACTTTTGTTACTAGGAGTTCCACATTGAGGCTTTCTTTTGAAAACTACAGAACAACTAAAATAGAGGACAGACCACAAATGGAGAAATTTCTGCCTTTTATGGCCACAGAATCATAAACACTCTCCATTTAAATTTTCTCTTCCCTGAGTTACTGATCACATTCTATGCTCAGTGTTAAGTGTATGTATCTTGTCAGAGAAAAAAAAGTCAAATGAGAATATTACTGTAAGAAAATCACATTGTCAGTTTTGAATCATGTAGCAACATATGAGGCCTTCAAATGTGAATATCTATTATAAACCAAAGACTTATACTTCAACTTTTATAAAAAAAAAGTCTAAAATGTCTTTACTTTGGCTCTGTCACTCATGCTTTATAAACTGTACCATTGAAGTTTCACTGTATCTTCCCAAACAGATCAGCAATATGTAACTATTTCTGAGATGATTTTTTCTCTATTTTAGCATGTGAAAAAACTGAGCATTTTAGAGGATGAGAAAACTTCCCTTTTATGTTTGATTTAATAGTTTATCATCCCATTCATGCTCCTGAAGTCTAAAACAACAAGCAGTGGCAACACAAAACCAAAGGAAATTTAATAGGTCAGCATCAGGAAAACATGGCTCTATGTTGTAAGAAATGGGGATTCCCCGAGACAGAATTATATCCCAGAGAGAAGCACCAAGCAATTTTAATTTCACAAAGTATATTTTCTCCTCCCTGGCCTAGTCAGGTTAATACATAGTAAAGTCATAACTTTAAGGATCACCAAAGATCTCACATAGGGTGGCTAAGGGTTTCCCTATGGATATTGAGGCTTGGGGTGTACACTGATATGTTTCCAGGCCCAGCTCTAGCTCTTACTAATTGCATGAACTTCTTAAGGTATTTAACCTCTCTGAACTATGAAATGGAAAAAAATTAATATACATAATTCTCTAAGATTTAATATCCTAATCCACATAAAAACCCCAATGAATAATAATAATTTTAAGCTGATGAAAGGATTGCTATAATGTATTGAAATAAGCCTAGTGGTATTAGGGATATGGTAAATGCTCAGAAAATGAATGTTAGGCCACACGCTTGTAATCTCAGTGGCTCAGGAGGCTGAGGCAGGAGGATGGCTAATTCAAAGCCAGCTTCAGCAATTTAGTGAGGCCTTAAGCAACTCAGTGAGACCCTGTCTCTAAATAAAATATAAAAAAGGGCTGGTGATGTGGTTTAGAGGCTAAGTGTCCCTGGGTTCAAACCCAAGCACACACCACTGCCCCCCCCCCCACCCAAAAAAAGAAAAAGAAATGTTAGTCTTTAGACTTCAAATGTTTAAATTCCATATAACCTGAGCATTTGAGCAATATATGTTCAAACTCATATTCCAGCTTCCAGATATTAATTGAAAAACAGGAGATTTCATCAATTGCATGGCAGTATATCTGAAAACCAGCCAACACAGATTAGTTTCTATAGTCTCTCTCCATCTGTTCATCCTATCCATGCAACTATCCTCCCTTAAAAGGTAGTCATAAAGCATCACTTATTTACTAGGTGGTATCCTATGCATTAGAAATATAGCAATAAACAAATTGACCTGGTTCCTGCCCATAGTGATTTTAAGATCTACTAGAAGAAACAAGCTCTACAGGAAAAACTCCAAAACATTTATAATAACAGTGGAAAGTGCTATGAAATAAATTTTCATGGATATGACAAAGAATACTGCAGAATTTTTTTTCATGGAGACAACATTTTAGCAGAGAGTAAATAAGTATACAAAGCAATTATAATACCTAGTGACAAGTGATAGCCTAGTAGAGCTATATAATGTGTGCTCTTGGCAGAGGACAGCAGAATCTGACCTAAACTACTTAAGAGCTGGGGTCAGGCTGATAGTTTCTCATAACCAAATGGAGAAGAGGGAGAACAAAGGTGTAGGTAAAGGAAAATATGTTTGCAAAGGCTATGAGGCCATAGAGTGTGATGCATTTGATACCCCAAATAAAGTTTCATGTGAGCAAAATTTAAAAAAAATGATGCAAAAAGATGAAGTTGTAGCAAGGATATGACGATCCTGGTGAGGAACAAAACGAATCGATGATGAGTCATAGATTTCGGGGATTTCAAGTTCCTTATTAGTAGAATGGAACATTTAGACTATGCTGGCAGTTCTCATATTTTAGTATATCGTTTGCTAAAAATGCAGATAAGTTGACCCCATTTCTTAGAATTTAGGTTGGATACAAATCACAGGGCAAGGGATTGAAGTAAAATTTTACTACAATCTCCCACGGATTGTAGAGTAACATTGAGTGAGAGAGCTGGAAGAAGGATAAGTTATTTTAATCACAGAATGAAGTGACAGATCAGGGTGAGGTCATAGAAGTGAAGGACTAAGATGGAGGGGAAGAACAACAGATTATGAAGGGTAAAAAGATACTTCAAGGGGTTTATGAACAGTGAAATCATCTAAGACCATGAGCAGACTACGGGTGGATAGGAATACTGTGAGCTGATGAAAAGCTTTTAGACAAAAGATTGAAAACTTGTGGATAACTGATTAGATTTGCACTGCCCCCTTGCTGTAGCTGACCATGGCTAATAAGTATTTTTAAAATGAATGTTATTTGTTTCTCTTTGCTCATTGAATGTGGCTAGTAGAAAATTTAAAATTACATATATGATTTACATGTCAGCTTTGATTATATTTCCACTGACTAATTATTCATAAAAGAAAGAAATAGAGAATGATTTGCCTGAATAAAATGATGCTTAATGAGACAGGAATGCTTTGTATATTAGATAGCAATATCTCCTGATGCAATTATCTAAATATTTTTCATAAGCTTTCATTACATCATAAAGATTAGTTGAAAGTGTCAGTACAATTGTTAACATGATTGTGTTGAAATTGACATTATTATATACACCAAAACAGATTAACCCCATAACTTGAATTGGATTCTCACTGACCAGTAAGTACTTTCCACTTGAACACACAGGTTATCCCTTACTACAAAGGTCAAATTTGCAGGCAGTTTTCATAAGGAACCCAAAAGTTATTGCTTCTCTAATTCTTATTTCTTTGACCTTGGTACTGATGATATAGGCTGAGGTAAAGGCTGAGGATTGGCCTATATTTCTACTTGGCAAGATCTATGTCTAGAACTGAATTGAAGGAAACTGGACCAAGTCAGGTACATTGGATAAAGGAATTCTCCCAACAGTTTCCTTTAAATTTCTAAAACTCTATACTGCCCTGTGGGGCAATGTAGGAACAATCAGTAAGAATATATTGTTTTATTTTTACTCTAATTTTTCCCAGAACTTTGTTCTCAGAATGAAGTAAAAAGAATAAAATAGCAAAGATGAAAAAGTAGAAATAGATCATTTAAAACAGTGCATAAAGAAAGACAAGATATGGTATTGTTGGAAATCTCATTATCAATTGAAGAATCAGAGTAATTTAAAAAAACCTAGACATCCAAATGCAGAGACATTCACAAATCCATAGAGTTTGATAATTTGTTATAGGTTCATTAAATTAGGATCTCTGGGAATGGGGTCAATTTATCTGCATTTTTAGCATATGATCTACTAAAATATGAGAACTGCCAGCATAGTCTAAATGTTCCATTCTACAAAATGGAACTTGAGACTCCAAAAATATTACTGATTTACCAGAGGTCACACAATCAAGTAATCATCAGAACCAGGTTGCAAATGTAGGCCTCTAATTCCTACCTTAGAAACAACACTACACTGCTTTGCTTACCATATATCAGATACTGATGATCTCTATTAATATTTTTGAAAGTCTTCAGACTGTTTAAATATTATGAGATAAAAGTTTATAAAAATAGAGATGCATAATTGAAAGGTACCATAGAAGTAGGAAAGTTTTCCTTCAGAATGACTACCCTCTACAGCATCTTCATCAAATGGTCATCTTTTCTCTGTTTAAACACCTTCAGTGACAGTGAGCTTACTATAGTCTGTTTCCAAATTACCAATATCCTAGACACCCAAAAGCATTTTTGTAGTCTGCCTTCCTGAAACATCTACCAATACTTTTCATATGCCCTAAAAAGCCACAGAAAGTCAGTAACATCTTGACCCATGACAGCCCTTGGCTATTTGGAATTATTTCTCAAATTCTACAAACTTTTCCCAATGTCCCATATGGGCTTCTCTTTTATGATGTGAACTTCTTATCTCTCCTGAACATCCTTTATTACAGGTTCCATAATCTTTAAAACAGATGTCACAAAATAAGGCTCAAAGAAAAAAAATCGTTTTGCCTGCATTTGTTTTAAAAATGTGACTTGGCATTTAAAAATCAGTAGACAATACACAAAACGTTAATTTGTCATAGTTTTTATTAAAAGATAATCAAGCCAGCACAGTGGAACATGCCTATAATCCCAGCAGCTCAGGAGGCTGAGGCAGGCGGATCACAAGTTCAAAGCTAGCCTCAGCAACTTCAAGGTGCTAAACAGCTCAGTGAGACTCTATCTCTAAATAAAATACAAAATAGTGCTGGGGATGTGGCTCATTAGTCGAGTGCCCTGAGTTCAATCCCCAGTACTTGCCCCCCCAAAAAAAAAGATAAGCAAGTGGGCCTACATTCCCCTGATATCACTCCACTAATCAAGCACTTATAGAGTATATGCTTGTTTCCTCACACCTGATATGTTATTCTCACCTATGTTACTTGTCTAACTCCTGAAGGCAAACTTATTTGTGACCCAAGATATAGGCATACCTCCTATATCAGTATCAACCTCAAATTCTAGTTGTAACTTGACCAACAAGAAAAAGAGCAAGATCTCCTTCCTTGTTCTGGACACTACCATCTAGTACAACTGCAGACATATAAATTTCCTCTTACCCAAACTTTGGCAGTTTCATGCTAATGCAATTTTAGAAATCCCATCTCCCACTACCGAACAACCAGCCATTGGAACATTTTTCACAAAAGAAAAAAAAACTAATCACACTTATCACATCACTCTGCTGCTTGCAAATCTTAAATTGATCCTAATTATTCTTTGAGCTACCATTCAAGGGTCTCACATTTTCCATTTTGTGTTTGAGTTGGTCAAAGGTCTGCCACTCCACTATCTGTGATTTTTGTGGCAGCAGCAAATGGACCTTATTTCTACCTTTACACAAACTGTCTTTGTTCGTAAACCATCTACTTGTACCTACACAGGACTATCCCTTATGTATGTAAAATCTATACTTCTTGCCTGCAATACAAATTTCCATGGAAGGGAACTGAACATGGTATACATGATCATATTCTGTTATATGCAGAGCTTTAAATAAGGCATGTTTTTGACTCATAACTGAATATTTATTATTTCAGGGATGCTTGCATTTCAAATTCAAATGAAGCGAGTTAAATGAAACCAATACCCTAGTCTTCAGAGATCAAAGTGCATTTGTCCTAAATGAAAAGCAATTATCTTTAAATTAAGTTATTGGAAAATATCTCAGAAAATAAATTATCTGTGAATTAAATGAACTACAAAAGGTATAAAAACAATTATGAATAAATTTGAAAAATTAGCCAGTTATGAATATGTAACATTATTTAGCCAGTAGTCCCCAAACCAAATGATAAGTTCCCACACACATAGATCATTCTTTAAAAAAACACTGATCTCTGCAAATTATAAACTTCTGGCCTTATTTTGCTTAGAATTTTAGGTACTTTACCAACCGTAATAGGAGAATTTCCTTCTTCTGTTGGAATTTTCCTTCTACTTTTTGTATTGGTGGAAATGTTAGAAGCCACGAAATACTATATACCATGATTGAATCCACTGAAATAGAATTCTCTAGAAGGAATATGGTGTAGGGGCAAGTACATCGAATTTGATTCTAGTTCAGTGTCACCTGTTACTACTAGAGCAGAAAATTCTTTAAGCTTCACACTTTTCAAATGATTTCTACAAATTAAGCAAAAATATTTTAAGTATAGGAAAGTCAATACTCAAAAGTAAGCATTCATATTGCAAATAATGTGTCATTTCCATTAAATTATCATAATGCCTAAAAGTTTAATTTTTTCTTCAAATACTTATGATAAAAGGGAGTGTTCAGATTAAAAAATGGAAGCAACCAAAGAACTTAGACCCAGAAGACCTGGGCTTGTATCCAACTTTTCCATTTACTGACTTTTGTTTCCTTGGTGACCACTCTGAGCCCTGACTTTCTCATTTGTTAAATTGCAATAGTGCTACTTATGCCACAGAGTGGTTTTGAGAATTAATAGCAGTTCATCCTGGTTGTTAGTGTGTTTGAACCTAACTCAAAACTACAATAGTGGCCCCAAAAGCTCTTTTGAAGGTTTTTAACTTGTTTGCATTATCAGTCAGCCATTTAATAATTCCCGAGTTTTAAAATCCAAGATTAAAGTGTAAGCAGGGTTTGTTTCTTCTGAGGTTTCTCTCCTTTGCTTGTAGATGGCCACCTTCTGTGTGCCTACAATTGATTACATTGAAGCTCTCATAATACAATCACCTCACCTCTTGAAAATCTTGCATTGTCTTACACATGAGTCATATTTGAACCATAATGCCTCCTCAGAAAGGCCATTCATGATTATGAATAAGGCAGTCCCATATTTTTGTTGATATGTGAATGCTAACCCACAATAAGCGGGGAGAGGGGAAGAATATCCATTGGATTAGACAAAGGAGAATAAAGGGAAGGGAGTGGGATAGGAAAATGAAAGACAGTGGAATGAATTGGAAAAACAATTTCCTTAAGTACATACATCATAGTGAATCCCACCATTGTGTACATCTACAAGATAACTAAAAGAACCCAAGAAGAGGAGGCTGTAATTTCCTATAACTGGCCTTAAAAATCAGTGGAACAATACTCATTGTCAGACACTTTTTGCAACCTATTTTCTTTCTTTATGTTTAGACATTCCTATACTAATCAAACCCTCTTAACATTAAAAAAAAAGAATAGTGAATGGTCAGCAAAGAAGTGGTAGGCTCCAATTGAGATCTTGTTCAAATGCAGGAACCACTCCTGGAGCCTAGGTAGAAATACTAATGAGCAACATCAACTAAAGGCCTATTTCAAATGTAAGGCTCACAAGTAAGGAATTCCTCCTTTGTCCCTTCCTTTGTCTGGGTAGGGGGGTGGGTATGGGTTGAAGGTAGAGTTTAACTCAGAAGGAAGTTGATCTGAAGAATTAAAACTCAAAGGCTTTGGTGCTCCTTTCAGTGGTTGTTTTACACAGATTTCAATAGAAGATTTGGGTGCTGAATTCAATGCCTGTTTAACACAGATTTTGCTCCATGTCCTACCCAGAATCATATAAGCTCCTAAAGTAGAACACCAAAATGAATTTTTCTTACATCAGTTCCCTTCCTGCATTCTTTTTCTTCTTGCTTTAATAAATCCTATTGTATTTACTCTTCCCTTCCATGATTGTCCATGGATTTCATTCTTAAATTTGTGAGACAAGAACCCAGAAGGAAATTGACAAAGTGGGGAATTTAGTCTTATCTCAAACATCCAGTTTCAAATGCAATCTCTAAACAGGCCCTTTTTATTATTAACCTTATAAAACCCTTTTTTCTTTCATAGCATGTATTCAATCTTGTAATTATTTTAATTTTTTTTACCTGTGTATTTGATTTCTGACTTTACAATTCAAGTATAATATCATTGAGGTCAGGATCCATGTCTGTGTTATACACTTCTAAAAGTAAATAACCATTACAGAATCAAGAAAATTCTTAGAACATAGTGAGCTTATAATATGTATTGGATGAATAAACGAATTAATATCTCTTATTGTGCATCTTTGGCTTAACCAAATTGTGAGCATTGAAACTGATGTCTTCTCAACTACTCTCAACTGTGCCCCACTGTCTTGAATATTTTTTTCTCTGTAACTTATGCTTTCCCAATAATTCAATTTCTAACTATTTGATCTCTGCCTGTTAACTACCTTCAGGACCCTAGGTAAACTTCTTGCCAGATGGTGGTCTGTGTCATGGATGGCGAGTTGAAAAATAAATTAACCCTAATGCCAAGAAAATGAGATAGAGATAATTACTCTAGAATAGAATAGAATACTAGAGTTCTATTCTTCTACACTTTTGAGAGAAAAGACTCATGCAGATTTGTGATTCCTTCATTTTGAAACATATAACTTCATTTGGGACTGCTAGGTCAATCAAGGGGCCATGCCGAGAAGTGGGAGCATGTAGTAGTAACACAGTAACTTCCTATTTGTATAAGATTGCATAGGGACACAAAGGACATCTTCTAATTCCCTTACACAAACAGTGTGGGAAATTTTGAGTATTAGTGGGAAAACAAAACAAGATTGAAAAGTTCTTGAGTCTGTTCTTTCTGAAAAAAATACAATTATATTATTGGTATTTACTTACAAGGTCATTCCTCATCTAATTAGTCCTTTTCTGTTATTATTTCGTCCATACAAGGATAGCCTTTGAGGGTCAAAGGATATTTCTTTCTTTTTTTTCCTATTGACTACCTCTGAAATATTTACTAATTCGCTAATGGTAGTCAAAGAAATGTAAACATAGATAAGTAAGATTTAAGAACTAGTCAATTTCACAAATGTCTATTAAATGGCAATCATAAGTTAGATAATGGTGTTATGTCTGTAAACACTATAACAGAAACAAAACAATTCCTGCTTTCACAGCCCTCACAGAATCTAGAGTCAATGGAAAAAAAAGGTAGGTACAATTACAAAATGACTAAATTAACCAAAATAAAACTCTAAATGAGGCTATTATCAATCAAATATGTATAATTCATAATAGCCAAACTGTGGTGTGATGGAAAAATCAGACCTATTTGTGAAATGATATTATAAAAATGTTATGGTAGGAAACCAATGCTGGAGGAAGGGACTAGTTCCCTTCCCCTCTCTCAGCTTTTCTTTGCTAGGAAACCTGATTGACCAGTGTCCCTTCCTTATGGATTGCAGATAACCTCCCCCTGGGAGTCTGACGACTCCCCTTTGAAGTGTAAACAGACCTGTGGAGGCTCTGGGCTCAAGGCTAGAGATTTATGGAAGGTCTCTAAGAGGAGCCAATTTTCCCTTTATCACACTCTGTTTCTGTAAACATGCTTCCCTCTAGAAACCTTGTACACAATCATACATTGGGTAGACTAGAAAAAATTACCACTAGATTGACTATAAATATTATGAGAAATTGTGGATCAGGGCTCAGAATTTGGAGTTTTGTTTTCCTCTATTCCAGTGTATAATAAAGTTTGGAATTCTCCTCCTAAGTGCTGCTTGCTTCTTCTCGACCAGTCTGTTTCCTGCAACAATAGAACCAGCATAGGTGTCCATCAATGAATGAATGTTTCAAGAAAATGTGGTATATATACACTATGGGGTTTTATTCAGCCATAAAGAATGAAATTATGGCATTTGCGGGAAAATAAATGGAACTTGAGAACATTATGCTAAGCAAAATAAGCCAAACGCAGATGGAGGGCTGCCTGTTTTTTTTCTTATAGGTGAAACTAGAGAGTAAAAAGAAAAAGAAAATTAGGTTGAGTCTCATGAAAATCAAAAGGAGATCATTAGAGTAGAGGAAAGAGACCAGGGAGTGGTAGGAGGGAAGGGAAAGGGGAAATACTGGGGAATGATAAATGCCAAATCACATTATTATATTGTGTGCATTTTTAAAATTTATTTTTTTAGTTTTTATGTGAACACAATATCTTTATTTTTATGTGGTGCTGAGGATCAAACCCAGTGCCCCATGCATGCTAGGCAAGCAGTCTACGACTGAGCTTGTGTGCATTTATGAATGTCTAACAACAAACCCACCATTACGTACAACTGTAATACACTAATTAAAAATTAGAAGAGATAAAATAGTTGTTAGATATGATATGAAAGCATACATCCATAACTTTTCAACTAAAATAAATTTGACTATCAAAATTTTTTAAAATGTAGACTTTGCTGGTAGTTTGATAATTGCTACAGTCTTCTCAATGTGCAACTTAGTGATATGTAATTCAAAGAGAATAGTTAATTACAGATCTACTTTGACCCAGAAATTCCATTTTTTGAAACATATTTTGATATATTTGTAGCTAAATCTATAACAACAAATGAAAAATAACAAAACACATGTTTGGGGAGTTGTCAAGATACTGATAGTTTAATGTCTTAGTTTAGGTTTTCGTTGAAAAGAAATCCAAAGACTAGGATTCAAGTAAAATTAGTTTATTTATGAGATGAAGGTCAATACAGTAGGAGAGGAGGGAAGTGAGAGAGGGAATAGAAGGAAGCCAATAAAGGGTGCATTATCAAATAGCTGCCACCACCACAAAGTTTGACTGAAACTGTTCTGTGGAACTATGAACAAGTGACATGGTATACTTTAAATTATATCATAGGTGGTATAGTGTATTCATATGCTAACTCCTAAGATTCAGCTTTGAGTCTGTTCTGTGAGGGTATTAATTCTTAAACACATCCTATGAATCATGGGTGTGGACAGAATGGTTTTTAGTAGTTGGTGTTGGGGTATAGCTCATTGAAAGGTCAACTAATAAAACTAATAAAGCAATCAAATGGCATACAATGATTCTACTAACCATGAAGAAAGAGTAGAATGTGTACATGTATTTGTGAACATCTTAAGAGAAAATGGCAAACAGCACAATCCTATTTGTGTGGGGTCTACAAACATGACCAAACTTGTTACATCATTAGAACCCAACAGGTGCTCTCTCTTCCATGTATAAAGGTACCGAACTAATTAAAATGTTCCACCAACATAGATAGAAAGAATGTATCTTCAATTAGATATCAATAAACTGATAGTTTCTAAGCACTCACTGTAGTTGATGACAAGGTGTAGCTACGGGACATGTTATGGGAGGGAATCAGTGGAACTTGGAGACACCTGGGATTTGGCAGGAGAAGAGCTATCAAGAAAGAACTGAATATTTGTGACTAATTGAATGGAATGATGGAGGCATCTTTTATAGTGTTAGGGAAATCAGGAAACAATTTTGTATTAAGGCAGAAGATTATTGGGTAAAAAGGAAAAACTATGATTTCCTTAGGAGTGTTTCTTAATCTGATATTAAGGCTAGAGAGGTCTTGAGATATTCACTGAAAACACAGTATTTGAAATTTGGGAAAATATTGAAAAATATTACAAATAAGCATGGAAATGCTGTCATGCATCTACACTACATCTACAAAAATTAACCCCTTTTATGCACTGAAGAGGTATAAGCTGAGGAAAGATGGTTCCTTTCAAAGGGTGTGGTTTCTCCCATAGTCATATATATATACATATATATATATATATATATATATATGTATGTATGTATGTGTGTGTGTGTATATATATATATATACATATATATACATATATATACATATGTATATACATATATATATATATATTATATGGATGCAATACCTTTATTTTATTTATTTATTTTAATGTGGTACTTAGGATCAAACCCAGTACTTCACACACGCAAGGCAAGCACTATACTGAGCCCCAGCCCCAGCCCCTCTCTCATAGTCTTTCTAATAATTTTTCTCAACTTTCCTCTGTCAAGTAGAGATTAGGAAGACAATCTCTGCTAATTAATTTTCACAATACAAGTTTTAATGAAAGGAGATAAAACACTTGCGGAAGCAAAATAATTAGCAGATACTGTTAGTTTATAAATTTTATTCTTATCGGAACATGAACATTTGTTGCCTGGCTGTTGGCTAGCATTAATCTCAGCTTGTATCTCTGGACTGTTGCCATGGGTTGGTTTTAACACAGCCAGAATATCTGCTTGTTTTATTCCTAGATTGTCACTTATAAAAGGATGAAAGCAGTGATAATTATGCAAGGAACCAATTTGTCACTACTTCCATGGTTTGACTTAAGATACTGTAGACAATGACATAAGTAGGACACAGTGTTTTATTGACCTCAATTAACAAGAAAGCACCATTTCTTTTATTTGTGTCATTAATGTGGACAAAGGATAAGAAAAGTGCAACAAATTTCAAATTTAAATTTGGAACTCAGTAAAAGGATAAAGTTTGACTTGTGCATGTTTGCAGTACTGTGAGTCATGGCCAATTTTTTTAACATAAGCCATCTGCCAGTATAATACTTTTAATGATACGTTTACTTGAAATTCTTTTCACATGCTCCCCTGAGTTCCTGTACTCCAACACATCAGAAAGAATATTTGGCTCAGGCATTTGGGGCCTCTGTGATCTACTGTCTTTATTGATTTGAGTTGACAATAACCTTCATCACTCAATGTGTCTCCTCAGGGGCTAATATTTCATTTATCTTATCTTTTTTTCCTGAAGATCTTTGATATGGTTTAACAGCAGTACACAAGCTTTGTAGGCTGATGTGTTTGGATTTTGCTGGAAATGTTATGTTTTACCAAATCTAGTAAGTGGTCATTTGATGTTTTGAAACATATCAGCAGTAATTTTTTAGTGGGGGGGCAACCTAAATAGAATCAAAACTCAATGTTCATGGGAGGGTTTATAGAGCCCTACCGAGGAGACTATTATAAAAGGTCATATAGTGATTTTCCTTTGCTATTACTTTTGTTTCTTTTACTTTCTGGATTTATTATTCACTAATTACTTCTGAAATCAAAAAATCAACAGTTTATTTTATTTCTTAGTTTGTTACATTCTCTTTAGGTCTTTATCAATCTTACTTTATTTTCAGTATTTGTAGAATTATTTTTATGCCTGTTGCATTTTTAGTTACAAATTTTTCAGTGTATTTAAATGCTCCTTTCAAAGTTCCAGAAGACTGTTTCAAAATGGGTTGATTGACATATTCACAAAATATTTACTAAGGACTTATTCTTTACTAGGTTCATTAGTAGGCACTGGAGATACAGAGATGACTGAGGCAAATGCTCTTCTTAGTGGAACAGGATAATACAGTGGTGAAGACAGAGGTTGGGAAGTCCATGTTGTCTAGTTGTTTGGTCAAACAGAAATCTAGGTATTGATATGGAGGATTTTTAAAAAAATGTTATTAACTTTTAAATTAGTTAACTGTAAGTAAAGGATATTATTCATTGTAATGTGGATTGGCTTCATCTAGTCACTCTAAGGCCTTAAGAGAAAGGACTGAGGTTTCTCAAAGGAGTTATGCTTTTATCCCTGTAGAATTTAGACTCAGGACTGCAACATAAATGCTTACCTGCATTCCTAGCCTGCTGGTTTACCCACTTACACACATATATAATATGTGTATGTATAACATGATCCTTGATTTGGAATAATGTCCCATAAACTTATTAAGTTAAAAATATTGTAAGTGAAAAATATCTTTAATATACCTAACCTACTAAACATCATAGCTTAATCTAATGTACCTTATATGTGCTCAGAATACTTAAATTAGCATAGAGTGTGAAAAATCATTGAATACAAAGAGCATTTCATATTAAAATGTTAAATATCTTACATAATTTATCAAATACTTTACACAAAATGAAAAACAGGATGGTCATTAAGTATGCTTTTGCACTATTGTAAAATCGAAAACTTACTGTTTGAACCATTGTAACCTGATAATTAGATATATGGCTATTTCTATATATAGATATGAATACATTTAATTCTAGAGATAGATATAAATATGTAGAGAAATAGGTGTATCTATATGTAACTATGTGTGTGTATGTGTGTGTGTTAGAAAGTTCTATCTATGTAAATATCTCTCTACCTATTTATACATTTTGGGTATAACTATATGTAGATATGGCTATATCTAGTTCTATATATAGATACAAATAAAAAGAGAGATAAGTCAATATATAGCTATATCTATATATTATAAAAATCTATAAATAAATATGTGTGTGTGTATTGGAACCGTGTGTGTGTGTGTGTGTGTGTGTGTGTGTGTGTGTTGGAACCATATATATATATGTGTGTGTGTGTGTGTGTGTGTTTGTGTGTGTGTGTGTGTGTGTATTATATATATACTATTGGTTTATTTTCTTTGGTGAACGCTGAGTAATACACCAGCACTTTTTTTTTTTTTTTAACAAGTTAGACTGGTGAATTTGCTTGTTTGATCCTCGCTTTCTACTCTGGTAAATGGATTTTAATGAGGATTAAATGTGTCAGTGTCTGTAAAAGAATCTATCATTATACCTGGCACATAATTACTCAACAAATAGTAACTTGAGTGTCCAAAAGTTTTTACTTAATGTCTGAAGGGTCAGATGTGGCATAGACAGTGCAAGACACATAAAAGTGCTAGGAGAGAAGAGAAAGACAATTATGTAAGTCTTGGGGCAGGGTGGTCAGGAAAGACTTTGTGGAGGAATTGATAGTTAAATTGAGCATTAAAGATTTAGTACAAAGATACATTCTTGAAATTGAATTGCTTCAGAAAAGGTAGTATGAACTTATTATATGCTGGACCCTGTAACATGCATCAGAACAATAAAATAAAATTAGAGATATTTTATTTGGTTTAGAATAATGAAAGGGAGAAAAAAGGAAATATAGAACAAATAGATTAGTCAAGGAGAAACAAAACTTCTGGAAACTAATTTGTGTGTTAAAATGACTGGAGAGAACAACTAGTTTTCAGCTGCTTTGTCTTAGTAGCACCACTGTCTTTTTAGTAGTACCTGCATCATAGGATCTGAGACTAAAAGAGTAATGGAATACCACTCCCAAAGAAAGAACAGAGGTAGGGGTTGAGGGGAGCTGGATCTGCTTCTGCCTACACTTCCTCCCCACTGTTAAGCCAATTCCAATGAAGCACACTCATCAAGAGAAATGAGAAGGAGAGTGAGAAGTTTGGGGAAGCTTTCATTCATATATAATAGATCTTCCAGAATAAAGTAAGAACATACACAGAGATAACAGATAAAACATTGCAAAGTTGCACTGAAGATTTGAGTGTATTAATTGGACCACAAATAGTATTGTGCAGAATTTACTTATTTATTTACACTACTAAATTGAACAGGCTCTACTTATGGTAAAATTGCAAAGCAACTTGAATTTATTTTTTCTTACTGAATTTTTAAATTTAATAGGTGAATTATTTCTTTGCACCTGGAAAAGAACTCTATATAGTCCCACTACTTTTCTGATTATTCTTTTTTTAATATTTATTTTTTGTAGTTGTACACAATAACTTTTATTTATTTTTATATGGTGCTGAGGATCGAACCCAGGGCCTTACACATGCGAGGCGAGCGCTCTACTGCTGAGCCATAACCCCAGCTCAACCTTTTCTGTTTATTCTTAAATGAATAAAAAAAAACTGATTATTATTTAAAACATTTAGAATTTAGAATTTTTCACATAAATTTTCATATTTTTATTGACATTTCAATGTTCAAACTTAGACTTTTCCAATTTCTTTTGCTAGGACTTTTTAGTAAGAACACGACAGTCTGAGAGGCTATAGGAAGCTTCGTTTCTCTTTTTCACCTCCTTCCTCACAATTGGAGAAAAGTCCTTATTTGATAGGCTTCTTAATTTATTGTTTTGACAAAAATGTAAAGCTAAATCTTTCCTTCATGATTTACTTTTGTGAGTTCTTTAGAGTTTGTCCCACCCAACCCCCATTATTACAAATGCTGGCCATTTACCCCAAAACTTCCTAGGAACCTGAGGGTGTATCTTCAATTTCTCATTGCTAAGGTCAATGTCAATTATTAACATAATTTGTTTTATTATGTTCTGTATTTTCAAAAATGTTTAGTGGTTTTTAAAAATTCTGACCTAGAAAAAATGAAGGCATGTGATGGCATCTTTTATCAATGTGTTTCCACATGTTGCCATTGTTGTATATAAATGACTTTTGAGTCACATAAATTTCATAAATGCAGTGAGCAATGAGATTACTACTTTTCTGTAGGATTTCCCAAAGGTTTTTAAAATTTTTTTACTTTGTATATTATATATTTTTCCACAGTATATATCTAAAGAGGCTTTAAAGCCAAATAATCAAATCACAAGATAGGTGAAAATAGCAATAATGAATACAGAGTACAATGTGAAACAAAGGATATACATAGGGTTTTGCAAGAAGGACCTGAATAATAGTTTACATTTATCATATACTTCCTAAATGGTAATAATACAGCTAAGAATTGCATATGCATACATGTGGATGTATAATTTATTATATTTTTCCATAGAATAACATTAATCACTTCCACTATTACAGATGAGTTAACAAAGTCTGAAAACAGATATGTAACTTGTACAAAACACTGGAAGTCAACTGCCCATTCCTTTAGTAGTTGTGTAATAATGCAGTTAAATAATAGCTACTATGAAATCTAATGATCCTAGCAATGAATGAATCAGAGGTTCCTTTAAAGGTTCTGACAGATCTGTAAGAGTCACCTAGGTTGTTACATACTTCATAATATCTATCAGTTAAATAATATCTTTTTTAAATAAAAGAACAAAATTGTTCTTCATAGTATAAACAGGAATTCTAAATTAGTGTGGTGAGTGAGGTTACTTACTACAAATTTATTGCTTATTTTCACATTTTTAAATTTTCTTATTTATTTGTTTTAATCAGTTATACATGACAGAAGAATGCTCTTCAATTCATTGTACATAAATAAAGCATGATTTTTCACTTCTCTGGTCATACTGTCCATGCAATTATATGTGTACCTAGGGTAATGCTGTCTGCCTCATTCCATTGTCATTCCTATCCTCATACCCCTTCTCCTCCCCTCCCTCCCTCCCCTTTGCCCAATCCAATGAGGAGGATTTCCTATGTGATTCTAGGTAAATCATGTAACACCTCTCTGTGCTGCTTTATTATTTGTATAAAGGGGCAAGACAGTCCTTATAGGATTGGCACACAACTTAGACTAGGTGATCCTTATCAAGTTATTGGCATAATACTTGACTGATAGTAAACCCTTAAAATTGGTAATAATTGCTATTTGTTATGATGTCATGATAATGATGATGATGCCTCCTGCCACTACAACTAAAACAATCGAGGAACTTCCCCCGAGAATATGTCAATGTACTTGTGTTCTTCAGAACAAACTTTAGGAAATACTACTATCTCCGTTTTTTTGAAACTTTGCAATCTGTGTTTTGCATTTTCAAAAACCAAAATAACACATATGAAACTTCTCCAACTGTAACTTGCAAACTGGGTGTCTTTAGTGATTTCCATTTGCTTTTGATTTGGTGGAATATCCTATCATTGAAAATTACTTTACCTACTGGTAATGTTGTACTGAGCCTCTCAGTCATTATCTTCACATAGCAACTGGAAATACTCAGGGTGAGCTTTATAGCAGCCCATGAAAATACTTACTTCCTTGCCATTTTGGAGCTGCTAAGGCAGTTCTGTGCTATTTTATTTAGCAATTTGTTTGCACAGCATAGCTACTTGTACCTCTTTCACCCACCCTAGAAATTACAAGGGATTCCTCATAAATTGTCCCTTTATGTATGGGAATGTGTAAGCTTTAACAGTCTTTTTCACGCAAAGGATAAACTAGTTATGCAGGTATCAAAAAGAGCACTCTCCCTTCCCTGGATTCCCTTCTCCAGCTTAATTTATAATTGGTTGTAGATGGTTTTGAAGTCTACTTAGAATCACTGGAAAATTAAAGGTCAAGATATTTTTAAAAAGGAAGCAACATCAAAATCTAGCAACACAACTAAAAGAATCTTGCAATTAATTCTTTTCTCAGTACCTTCCCTCTGCCCTGCAGTTCTACAGATAACAATGGTAGTACATACATTGACAAGGAAAAGGAGAGAAATGAGACTGCCATCATTGTGTGTCTCTTCTTGGGAGCCAAAATGTGATATAATAGCAATACAGGGATTAGGATATCTAGGCTTGAGGCTTGGTTTGATTCTGTCATGAAAAATCTTATGCTTTCCTGTAAGCAATTTTTAAATGTAGTTTTCTTCTATAAAACATGCATATGCAATTTTTTTGTAGAGCCAAAAGGCCAATCAAAAAATTACGGGTTTGATCCTCAGCACCACATAAAAAATATATTGTGTCCACCTATAACTAAAAAAAATAAATATTAAAAAATAGATTCTAAAAACAAAAAAAAAAACAAATAGATTCTATGTTTGAGGTAATTTGTTACAATAGCAATAAAATAAACTAACACAAGATATGTGAAGTAGATGACCTTTTATAGCAGTTTCCTTTGATTTAACCTATATCCTTAAGTTCCAATATAAGATACAATTATATGAATAATCGACTTCTTTGATGTTTTAATTTTTTTCTAACTAGTTATATATGACAGTAGAATGCACTTTGACATATCATACATAAACAGAATATAACTTCTCCTTCTTCTGATTGTATATGATGTAGAATCACACTGGTCATGTAGTCACATATGCACACAGGGTAAGAATGTCCAATTCATTCTAGAATCCTTCCTACCCCATACTTCCTCCCCTCACTTCACTCCCCTCTGCCTAATCCAAAGTACCTTTTAAAATTAAAATTTAAAACATAAAAGTATGTTCTAGCCTATGCCTAAAAGTATATTGTACTGGTACATAATGGCAGCAACAGGATAAACCAAAACCAAATAAAATGGGGTATCATCACACTGCTGTCACAGAAATCTTCCACAAACATATACAAATCACTTTGCTTTCCTTGGCCTCAGGTTTCTTATCTGTAAAATTATTCCCAACTCTTCTGAATTCTATATGTTAATAATGTACACCTGTATAAGACTTATATAAGTCATTAAAAAATTCCTAGATATGAGCATTAATCACTACATCTAACATTGATCTTGATATTTTCAGTTCTCTCTCTTGTCTGTCTCTGTCTCTCTCTCTCTTATATATATATATATATATATATATATATATATATATATATATATATATATATATATATATATTTTAAATTGAAAGATAGATTCAGAAAGTAGATAGAGGAAAGGCTTTTGTAATTAGGAAAGAAAGTAACTTCTTCCATTTCATTTCTGTAGTTTGCAAAGCAAAATAAATTCACCAGGTCCCCAGTTCTGATAAGTATATAGGCTATCACATTAATCACAGCATTAATATGTCCCACAAAGCTAGCACCCAAATTCAAACTTTATGTACAATATGATACTGATATGGTCCCAAAAGAATACTGTGGGATCATTAAGCTCAGTTGCATAGTTTTATTCTAAAATCCCATATCTAGCCTCATAATTGAAACTGTTTATCTGAAGATATTTTTGACCCACATAAATGTGCTCAATGATCCATCTTAAAAAGTCAACCTATGTATGTGGGAAGTTGGGTAGTGTTAAAAGAGCTTTTACCATGCTTTATCATCTTAATTTTATACAGAAACATTAAATCATCTGGCATTCATTCTTGGCTTTTAAAGGACTTGAAATATTATGACTAGCAGAATCTACTGCAATCTATATTTTAATTTGAATGTATGCTATTTATCTGAAAGGAATCAATAAAGGAATAAGTCTTTCAATCTGCAATTGTAACTACAGGGCATATACATATGATATATGCATGTTCATAGGGTCACTCTCTGAAATTGATAATCCATCAACATGTAAATTGTTATGCCCTGTAAAGCACATTTTAGTCAGCTTTGCACCCTCAGCAAAGTGTGGAAATTCAGTAAATATGTGCTGTGTGATACTGAGTGTCTGCCATAGGCAGACTGCCCTAGAAATTTCCTAGTCAGTGCATCCAATGGCTCCTGTTTTTAAGAAACACACAACAGAGTTCAGGATAAATAACTTTTTAGGTTTTGATTTATTGAGTATTTAATATGTACTAGTCATACTCACATGATAGCAAGCACATGTGAAACTATGGGGTGGTTAGTGGATAATTGATTAACCAGAAAATAGTCACATAGGAATGAATTAATAGCAAGAGGGAAAAGAATTGTCACAAAAAATAATTCTGTGTCACTACACACATACACACACGCACACGTGCGCGCACACACACACATGCACACTCATACCACATTGTTTGTTGGCTTCATTATCATGATTATGAAACATCTTTTATCAATTACATTCAATACAATTTTGATATAAATTATTATGTCTTTTTAATACTTTAAAAAGTCACTAATCTATATGCATATATATAATTCTTTATTTAGAATAGAATATTAAATTATCCAGAATACTAGACATTCCAAATATTCAAATAGACAATTTAATGAGACAGAGTAATATAATTTGCAAAGTATATTTCACTTGTTATTCATTTATTCAATAAATATTTAGAGTCTTCCCATAAACATAATTTGGTTTGGTAGTATTTAGCTTCCAGCAACAGCTATTTAATAGGAACATTAAATCTGCTCATGATTTTAAAGCAGAAAAATTTGAGACATCAATGTTAACAATGCCAGTCAACAAATGTGATTTACTGGTAAGAGAATAGAATGTGAAGGCATAAAGTAACTTTAGAAATTATCTAGTCTCAAGCTCTTGCATATTCTAATGTTAGAGATAAGGAAACTGAGGCCCAGAGAGAAGTAACTTAGTCAAGATTATGCAATGAGAGAGTGTCAGAGTCAGAGCTAGAACACTGATTTCCTGACTTCCAAGTCAGTGTGCTTTTAATGTACTGAGCTGCCTCCATATTCATATTTTTTTCTTCATTTACTGAATTAGCATTAAATTTTTTTGTAGTTGTAGATGGACAGCATGCCTTTATTTTTTTAAATTTTTATGTGGTGATGAGGATTGAACCCAGTGCTTCTTGTGTGCAAGGCAAGCGCTCTGCCACTGAGCTACAGCCCCAGCCCCAAATTAGCATTTTTTAACATCATATACATACAGTTTCCCAAATGGAGCTAAAATGGAAGCATGCTACTTTGAGATTTAACATTTGAATTCTCTTTGCATACCAAAGTACATAGGTAGAAGAGATGATAGGAAACAATTATCCACAAATATCTCATTTCTTCCTAGTTTAGGTCCTCTTAGCCTTTGTAGTAAAGTTATCAATGTTTGTCTAAAGAAAAAATTCTAGGATGGCAAAGCTGAGAGATATCTTTCCCTAGGTCATTGGTGGTAATAGAAATAAAGACCTCATATTCTTCCTCACAGAGACATTTGCTTATGCAGGATAAAGCTAAAGCAGTCCAATTTATGATCACACCTTCCTAAATTTGTGCTTCCTCTCCTATGATGCAACCCATTGCATATGCAGGTACTCTTTTTCCCTTACTGTGTTACCCCATGATGATTGGTGCTCAGGAAATTAGTACTAATATATTCCTATGGCTGGTACTTTTGCTGTAAACAGTAAATGGTTTTTATCTCTAAAGGTCTTATATAGAGAGGCTAACATGTTAGTTTGCAGAACAGTAAAATCTCTAATTCTTTAAAGTTTCTAACTTAACAGATAGGTAAAGCTGGATCATTGCCACAGTATTTAAATTAGCTCATGCTAGTAATGAAATACACTTTGAATACTCATGAGAACACAAGTGTTTCTAGGTTGTGAAACTGTCACCTATTTCCCCGTTAATCACTTACAGAAACATTTTCCATCACAGTGCATACTTGTCTGTATCCAATTGTATAGTTCAGACACCAAAGTGTTCTTTGGGGATACATGAAACAAAGTGGTGCTTTTTGAATTTATGCCTCTGACATTCTAACTTAAGACTGGAATAATTTAATTTATACTAGTGGCAAATTCACTTTCTATAAAAATGGACCTTAGAGATCACTAGACCAACTTGCTAACATTTACATTTACATTTTCAAATTTGTAATTGGTGAGATTTTAAATTTTAAACTTTTGTTGATACTATATGGTTACAATGAAAGA